>NW_017670426.1:213560-241134 GCF_001879085.1 Nicotiana attenuata
TTATAATACGTTTTCAAATTAAATTAGTAATAGAAATTTTTAAGAAGTATATCCTAAAACTAATAGGATTACATGACTAAAGATATTTACTTGTTCAATTTTATATGAATTAGACATCCCGAGAGTAATTATACTAATTGGATTCCTAAAGGTAATCATGTAGGATTCCTAACGTGTAGTATTATATCCTAAGACTAATAGGATTATACGGCTAATATATAGAATTCCGGTTATGTCTTTTTATTATGAGTTATTATGCTTAATATAATAAGGTTATTTTTGTAAACCGACATTGTATTCATACTTTTATAATAATATAGATATAGATATAGATGAGTTAAGTTTGGAAGAAGTCAATGTAAAATTGGGGGCAGCCACAGTGACTGTGACAGTGGAGAAATTAATTAATATGTGACCCAAAAGCTCATCACTCGTTTTGAAAGTGAATTCTGTGTTCTGAGTCCCTAAAAACCTCTTTTTGTCTCACCTCGATTTGCGTGCGCAGTCCGGGCGCATTTTCGGAAAGCTTTTATGTGGAAACTAAGTAAATTATGGAAATTGGCTTTTAAAATTAAATAAAGTTGACTTTGGTCAACATTCTTGGTAAACGGACCAAGACCCGTGATCCGACGGTCTCGTAGGGTCCGTAGTAAAATATGGGACTTGGGCGTATGCCCGAAACCGAATTCCAAGGTCCCAAGCCCGAGAAATGAATTTTTAAAGAAAATTATTTTCTGGAAAATATAAAGGTTTTTAGAAGTGAATTGATGCATTTTCCTGATGGTATCAGGCCCGTATCTTGGTTTCGGAGCTCGGTACATGTTTGAAATAATGATTAAGTTGAATCCGTAAAATTTGGTAAAGATCGGAATTGGTTTGGTATAAAACGGACCTATAGTTGAGAAAATAGTAATTTTGTTGTTCTTGAGTGATTTCATGAATTTGCGGTTTTATTCATAGATATTGATGTTATTTTGATGATTTGATCGCACGAGCAAGTCCATATGATATTTTTGGACTTGCGTGCATGTTTGGTTTGGAGCCCCGAGGGCTCGGGTGAGTTTTGGATAGGCCACGAAGTGAAATTGGACTAAGGAAAATTGCTGGTGTGTTGCAGGTTTGTAGCAGGCCTCTTATCTCGCATTTGCGAGATCAGGCATCGCAATTGCGATGCAAGCAGGGTTCTCAAATACAAGGATTCCGTCGCAAATGCGAAGAACCCCGGGCCAGCCTTATCTCGCATTTGTGAGGTACACTTCGCAAATGCGAAGTCTTCAGTTAATGTCAGAAGTCGCAAATGCGACCCATGTATCGCAAATGCGATGTCGCAAATGCGACAGGTCCCTCGCAAATGCGACAGGTCCCTCGCAAATGCGAAGGTGACCGGAATTGCCCATGGTCGCAAATGCGACATATCCTTCGCATTTGCAAAGTCAGCAGGTTCCTTAAGGGCTCACAATTGCGAACCTTGGTCGCAATTGCGACATCTGAACCTGCTAAATCATAACTTAGCCGAAAATTTCCCATTTTTTAAACTCTCTCAAACCTAAAACATCTTTGGGCGATTTTTCAAAGGCAACTACTCTTCCAAATCTTTAGTACGTCATTTCTAACCCATTTCCTTTAATCTATAACATCTTTTTACATGATTTTAACTCAAAATCAAGGGTTTTCATGGGGGAAATTGGGTGTTTTGGGTAGAACCTAGGATTTTAAAATTTTGGGGATTTGGACCTCGATTTGAGGTCCGATTTCAAAATAAATTATATATTTGAGTTCGTGGGTGAATGGGTAATCGGGTTTTGGTTCGAACCTCGGGTTTTGACCATGTGGGCCCGGGGTCAATTTTTGACTTTTTGGGAAAAACTTTAGAAAACCTATTTTTATGCATTAGAATTGATTCATTTAGCATTTATTGATATCGTTAAGTAAATTGTGGCTAGATACAAGCGAATTGGTGGTGGAAACAAGAGGTAAAGGGGTAGTTGAGGCTTGAATTGTGTTCGTGGCATCGAGGTAACTGTTTGGTCTAACCTTAGCTTGAGGGATTAGGAGTTGTGTCGTATTTGCTATGTGTTAATTGTTGAGTACGACGTATAGGCATGGTGATAAGTATCTATACGCCGGTGTCAAGCATGCTCGTGAGTCTTATACTTTGATAAATGTGACTCCGTTTTGTATTGTTCATGCTTTATGTGATGATATCTATTGTTGAACAAGGTTTGTGGAAGTATTGTTGGTTATTGAACATTGGAGAGCGTTGGCTCAAGTTGTGAATTGATTCGTGGAAGTATTATTAGTAATTTGAACATTGTAGGGCGTTGGCTCATGTTGTGAATTGAGCTGTGAAGTAATTGTGGAAAAGAGAAGAGGTTTATGAAATTGCCTCCCTTGCCGGGATGTTATTGCTTTTGATATTATCTCCCTTGCCGGGATGTTATTGCCTTGATATTGTTTCCCTTGCGGGGATATTGTTGTTATACTATTGTTCCCTTGCCGGGATTTTTGTTGTGATTTTATTGATTCCCTTGGCCTTATTGATTTGTGATTGTTGTTTGGGTAAGGAAGAGTGTAAAAGCACGAAGGGTGATGCCGTGCATGATATTTGTGACAGAGTGTTAATACACGAAGGGTGATGCCCTGCCGATATTGTGAGGTAAAAGCACGAAGGGTGATGCCGTGCCGCACGATGTACCATGTCGTGCCATGATATGAGTGATAATGCATGAAGGATAATTCCGTGCCATGATTATGTGAGGTAAAAGCACGAAGGGTGATGCCATGCCGATTATTTTGATTCTTATGGTGAGAAGGAGAGTAAAAGCACGAAGGATGATGTTGTGCCCTTGTCTTTGATTTCCTGATTCTTGCTAATGATTGAGTTATGGTGTTCCTTACGGTTATTTATTGGTTTTCTGTTGTTACTTGATTTCCCCGCAGCATGTTTTCCCCTCCTATCTTTACCTGTACTTTTCTGCCTTTATTTTTCCACTGTATATGATTTAACTGCACAGGTTTATTTGGTAGTCTGGTCCTAGCCTCACTTCGCCGAGGTTAGGCTAGGCACTTACCAGCACATGGGGTCGGTTGTGCTGATACTACATTCTGCACTGTGTGCAGATCCCGGTGCTGCAGCTTTTGGACCACATTGAGGTTGCTGCTTCCAGATCGTTAGGCGACCCGAGGTAGTCCTGCAGACGTCCGCAGGCCTTGGCGTCTCCTTCTATCATTTTCTTTCTATTTTTACTTATTCAGAGACAGATTGGTGTAATTTTATTCAGACCTTATTTGTAGTATTCTTAGAGAGTCTGTGAGATTATGACACCAATTCTGGGTAGAGTTGTACTTAGACTTCCGCAGTTTGTATTTATCTAAATTAAAAATTTTTGTCTTCCGCACTGTTTTTGTTATTATTATTTCCGCTGCTTTTATTATGTTGTTTTGGAATTGTTAAGGGATTTAAAATGAAAATTGTTAAATAACTGGAATAACTGGCTTGCCTTGCTTTCACTAGTAGGCTCCATCACGACTCCCGAGGGTGGGAAATCCGGGTCGTGACAAGTTGGTATCAGAGCTCTAGGTTGCTTAGGTCTCACAATTCACATACAAGCTTAGTTGAGTCTGAGGGATCGGTACGGAGAAGTATGTATTTATCCCCCAGAGGCTACAGAGTTAGGAAAAACTTCACATCTATTCTTTCCTGTCGTGCGATCTCAGTGATAATTGAACTTCTACTCTGTTCTTTCGCAGATGGCGAGAACACGCACTTCTTCATCCGCTGATCAGTAGCCCGAGCCCCCAGCGGTAGTATCTACGATGGGCGGAGGGTGAGGCCGAGGCCGTGCTAGGGGCCGAGGCAGGGGTAGAGCTCAGCCCAGAGCAGCAGCACCAGTGGCGGAGCCTCAGGTTGAGTTTGACGAGGAGGTTCCGGCCCAGACAGCTCCAGCAGGACCAGCTCAGGTCCCAGAGGGGTTCATTGCTACCCCAGTACTCCAGGATGCTCTGGTCCGTCTAGTGGGCCTTATCGAGAGTGTCACTTGGGCAGACTTACTTCCGGTAGCACCGGCTGTCTCTCAGGCTGGGGGAGGAGCACAGACTCCCGCTACCCGCACTCTGGAGCAGATGGCTCCCCAGTTTCAGACTCCAGCAGCTCAGCCGGTTGGAGCAGTTCAGCCAGGTGTGGTAGCTCAGACCGGTGAAGGAGCAGCTATGTCTGCCGATGCTTTGTGGAGGTTGGATAGGTTCACCAAGCTGTTCACTACTACTTTTGGCGGTACATCTTTTGAGGATCCCCAGGATTATTTGGACAGCTGTTATGAGGTTCTTCGGAACATGGGGATAGTGGAGACCAATGGGGTCGACTTTGCTGCTTTTTGACTATCTGGATCCGCCAAGACTTGGTGGAGAGATTATTGTTTGGCTAGACCAGCTGGGTCACCAGCTTTGACTTGGGATCAGTTCTCTCAGCTACTTCTTGAGAAGTTTCTTCCTATCACTCAGAGAGAGAACTATCGGAGGCAGTTTTAGCGTCTTCAGCAGGGTTCTATGACTGTCACTCAGTACGAGACCAGATTCATTGACTTGGCCCATCATGCTCTTCCTATACTTCCCACTGAGAGAGAGAGAGTGAGGAGGTTCATTGAGGGACTCGTTCAGCCTATTCGATTGCAGATGGCTAAGGAGATGGGGAGCGAGATTTCTTTTCAGGATGCGGCCAATGTGGCCAGGAGAGTTGAGATGGTTCTGTCACAGGGGAGTGGTCAGGGGGTATGACAAGAGGCCTCGTCATTCGGGCAGGTACAGTGGTGCCTCATCTAGAGGTAGGGATTCTTTCGGTAGGGGCCATCTTTCTAGGCCGTTTCGTTCAGCACTTCAGGCTTCTCACGGTGCTCCAGGTGGTCGTGGTTCTCATACGCAGTATTATGATCAGCAGTCCTACAGTGCACCACCAGCTCCTATCAGTGCACTGCCGCTCCAGAGTTTTCAGAGTGGTCATTCAGGCCGTCAGGGTCAGCAGTCTCAGCAGCCGAGGGATTGTTATACTTGTGGTGATACGAGGCATATTGCTAGATTTTGCCCTTGAGCACCGAGCAGCTCTCAGCATCAGGGTTCTCGTGCCATGGTTCAGGTACCGAGTGTTCCACCGCCCGCTCAGCCAGCTAGAGGGGGAGGTAGAGGTGCTAGAGGTGGAGGTAGAGGTACTAGAGGTGGAGGTCAGGCCGCTAGAGGTGGAGGCCAGCCAGCAGGAGGCCGTCCCAGAGATGTCGTTCAGAGTGGTGGAGCCCAGCCCTAATGTTATGCCCTTCCAGCCAGGCCTGAGGCTGAGGCCTCCGATGCAGTTATCACAGGTACTGTTCTGGTTTGTAGTAGGGATGCTTCAGTGCTATTTGATCCAGGGTGTACATACTCCTATGTGTCATCTTATTTTGCACCGTACATGATCATGCCTAGTGATTCTTTGAGTGCTCCTGTATATGTGTCTACACCGGTGGGTGATTCTATTGTGATAGATCGTGTCCATCGTTCCAGTATATTTGTGATTGGGGGTCTTGAGACTCGAGTAGATTTGTTACTTTTGGATATGGTTGATTTTGATGTCATATTGGAGATGGACTGGTTATCACCTTACCACGCTATCTTGGACTGTAATGCCAAGACTGAGACCTTAGCCTTGCCGGGGTTGCCTCTTTTAGAGTAGAGAGGGACTCCCGGTCATTCTACCCGTAGGGTTATCTCATATATGAAGGCTCGGCGTATGGTCGACAAAAGATGTTTGGCCTATTTGGCATATGTTCGTGATTCTAGTGCTGAGGTTCCTTCTATGGATTCTGTGCCTGTTGTTCGTGAGTTTCCTAAGGTATTTCCTTCAGACCTTCCGGGCATACCACCCGACAGGGATATTGACTTCTGCATTGATTTGGCTCCGGGCACTCAGCCCATTTCTATTCCGTCGTATCGTATGGCCCCGCCTGAGTTGAAAGAATTGAAGGAGCAGTTGCAAGACTTGCTTGATAAGGGCTTTATTAGGCCTAGTGTCTCGCCTTGGGGTGCACCGGTGTTGTTCGTTAAGAAGAAGGATGGATTGATGAGGATGTGTATAGATTACCGGCAGTTGAACAAGGTTACGATCAAGGATAAGTATCCATTGCCGAGGATTGATGATTTGTTTGATCAGCTTCACGGTGCCAAGGTATTTTCAAAGATTTACTTGAGATCTAGCTACCATCAGTTAAGGATTAGGACATCCGATGTCCCTAAGACAACCTTCCGCACTCGGTACGGGCATTATGAGTTCTTGGTGATGTCATTCGGATTGACAAATGCCTCAGCAGCTTTCATGGATTTGATGAACCGAGTGTTCAAGCGTTACTTGGATTCGTTCGTGATAGTCTTCATTGATGATATTTAGATCCATTCCCGCAGCCGGGTGGAGCACAAGCAGCATCTTCGAGTTGTTCTTCAGACTCTGAGGGATAGTCAGTTGTATGCTAAGTTTTCGAAGTGTGAGTTCTGGTTAAGTTCAGTTGTATTCTTGGGTCACGTTGTTTCGGCAGAGGGTATTCAGGTAGATCCAAAGAAGATAGAGGCAGTCAAGAACTGGCCTAGACCCACATCAGCTGCAGAGATCCGGAGTTTCTTGGGGTTTGGCAGGCTATTACCATCGGTTTGAAAAGGGGTTTTCATCAATTGCAGCCCCGATGACCAGGTTGACCCAGAAGGGTGCCCAGTCAGGTGGTCGGACGAGTGTGAGGCGAGCTTTCAGAAGCTCAAGATGGCCTTGACTACGGCGCTAGTGTTAGTTTTGCCCACAGGTTCAGGGCCATATACAGTTTATTGTGACGCATCTCGTATTGGACTTGGTGCGGTGTTGATGCAGGATGGCAAGGTCATTGCTTATGCTTCGCGTCAGTTGAAGATTCATGAGAAGAACTATCCAGTTCATGATTTGGAGTTAGCAGCCATTATTCACGCGCTGAAGATTTGGAGGCACTATTTATATGGCGTGTCATGTGAGGTGTTCACGGATCACAAGAGTTTGCAATACTTGTTCAAGCAGAAGGAGCTAAACTTGAGGCGGAGAAGGTGGTTGGAGCTACTGAAAGACTATGATATCACCATCTTATATCATCAGGGGAAGGGCAATGTGGTGGCCGATGCTTTGAGTAGAAAGTCAGCCAGTATGGGTAGTCTTGCGTATATTCCGGCCGGTGAGAGGCCGCTTGCTTTGGATGTTTAGGCTTTGGCCAATCAGTTTGTGAGGTTGGATGTCTCTGAACCTAGCCGTGTGTTAGCTTTCACAGTCGCTCGTTCTTCATTATTTGAGCGTATCCGTGATCGGCAGTATGATGACCCTCATTTGTGTGTCCTTAGAGACATGGTGCGGCACGGAGGTGCCAAGCAGGTTACCGTTGGAGATTATGTAGTGTTGAGGATGCAGGGTCGTATATGTGTGCCTAATGTGGATGGGCTTCGTGAGTTTATTCTAGAGGAGGCCCATAGTTCCCGGTATTCTGTCCATTCGGGCGCCGCTAAGATGTATCAGGATTTGCGGCAGCATTATTAGTGGAGGAGGATGAAGAAGGATATTGTTGTATATGTGGCTCGGTGTTTGAATTGTCAGCAGGTAAAGTACGAACATCAGAGACCTGGTGGTTTGTTCCAGAAGATTGAGATTCCTGGGTGGAAGTGGGAGCGTATCACTATGGATTTTGTTGTTGGGCTCCCACGGACTCAGAGGAAGTTCGACGCAGTATGGGTTATTTTTGATAGGCTGACCAAGTCAGCGCATTTCATTCCTGTGGTGGTTTCTTATTCTTCTAAGAGGTTAGCTAAGATCTATATCGGGAGATTGTTCGTCGTCACGGTGTGCCCGTGTCTATCATTTCTGACCGAGGTACGTAATTTACCTCACATATCTGGAGGGCAGTTCAGCGTGAGTTGAGCACACGGGTCGAGTTGAGCACAACATTTCATCTTAGATGGACGAGCAGTCCGAGCGTACTATTCAGATTTTGGAGGATATGCTCCGAGCTTGTGTTATTGACTTTGGAGGCTCGTGGGATCAGTTTTTATCTTTAGCGGAGTTTGCCTACAACAACAATTACCAGTCGAGCATTCAGATGGCTCTCTATGAGGCTTTATATGGTAGGCGGTATCGGTCGCCGGTTGGTTGGTTTGAGCCGGGAGAGGCTCGGTTGTTTGGTACGGATCTAGTAAAGGATGCCTTGGACAAGGTCAGGATCATTCAGGATAGGCTTCGTATAGCTCAGTCCAGGCAAAAGAGTTATGCCGACCGTAAGGATCGTGCTGTGGCATTCATGGTCGGCGAGCGAGTGTTGCTTCGGGTGTCGCCTATGAAGGGCGTGATAGGATTTGGGAAGAGGGCAAGCTTAGACCTAGATTCATTGGCCCGTTTGAGATTCTTGATTGAGTGGGAGAGGTGGCTTATAGACTTACGTTGCCGCCGAGTTTATCAGCCGTGCATCCAGTGTTTCATGTGTCCATGCTTCGGAAGTATCACGGCAATCCATCCTACATGTTAGACTTCAGCACTGTCCAGTTGGACAAGGACTTATCCTATGAGGAGGAGCCGGTAGCTATTCTAGACCGGCAGGTTCGTCAGTTGAGATCGAAGAAGTTCCCTTCAGTTTGTGTTCAGTGGAGAGGTCAGCCTGCCGGGGCATCGATCTGGGAGTCCGAGTCCGATATGCGGAGCCGATATCCCCATCTTTTCTCCGACTCAGGTACTTCTTTTCTATGTTCGTTTGAGGACGAATGGTTGTTTTAGAGGTGGAGGATGTGATGACCCAAAAGGTCATCACTCATTTTGAAAGTGAATTCTGTGTTCCGAGGCCTTAGAAACCTCTTTTTGTCTCACCTCAATTTGCGTGCGCAGTCCGGGCGCGTTTCCAGAAAGCTTTTGTGTGGAAACTAAGTAAAATATGGAAAATGGCTTTTAAAATTGAATAAAGTTGACTTTGGTCAACATTCTTGGTAAACCGTGATGACCCAAAAGGTCATCGCTCGTTTTGAAAGTAAATTCTGTGTTCCGAGGCCTTAAAACCTCCTTTTTGCCTCACCTCGATTTGCGTGCACATTCCGGACGTGTATCCGAAAAGCCATTATGTGAAAATCTGTGAAAAATGATAAATTTTGCTTTTAAATAAATTTAGGTTGACTTCAGTCAACATTTTGGGTAAATGAACCCGGACCCGTGATTTGACGGTGCCGGAGGGTCCGTAGGAAAATATGGGACTTGGGCGTATGCCCGGAATCGAATTCCGAGGTCCCAAGCCCGAGAAATGAATTTTTGAAGAAAATAATTTAACTGAAATTCTTAGAGTTTTTGGAAATTTGAATGTAATTGAATTTGATGGTATCGGGCCCGTATTTTGGTTCCGGAGCCCGGTACAGGTCTTATATGTGAATTAAGTTGAGCCTGTAAAATTTGGTAAGAAACGCACTTGAAATGACGTGACCGGAATAGTACTAGGTCGCAAATGCGACAAAAGCTTCGCATTTGCGAAGTGAACAGTCTGAGGGGTTCGCAATTGCGAACCCTGGTCGCAATTGCGACATCAGAGACATGCTAAAATGAATTTCAGACGGGATTTAAACCATTTTTACAACCTTTTCAAAACCTAAACACCTTTGGGCGATTTTCCAAAGACAAGTACTCTTCCAAATCGATTGTAAGTCATTTCTAACTCGTTTTTATTAATCTTTAACATCTTTTCTCAAGATTTCAACTCAAAATCAAAGGTTTTCATGGGGGAAATTGGATGTTTTGGGTAGAACTTATGTTTTTTCAAATTTTGGGGATTTGGACCTCGATTTGAGGTCCGATTTTGAAACAAATTATATATTTGAGTTCGTGGGTGAATGGGTAATCGGGTTTTGGTTCGAACCTCGGGTTTTGACCATGTGGGCCCGGGGTCGATTTTTGATTTTTTGGGAAAAACTTTAGAAAACCTATTTTCATGCATTAGAATTGATTCATTTAGCATTTATTTATATGGTTAAGTAACTTGTGGCTAGATATAAACGAATTGGTGGTGGAATTAAGAGGTAAAGCGGTAATTGAGGCTTGAATTGTGTTCGTGGCATCGAGGTAAGTGTTTGGTCTAACCTTAGCTTGAGGGATTAGGAGTCGTGTCTTACTTGCAATGTGTTAATTGTTGAGTACGACGTATAGGCATGGTGACGAGTATCTGTACGTTGGTGTCAAGCATGCCCGTGAGTCTTATACTATGATTAATGTGACTCCGTTTTGTATTATTCATGTCTTATGTGATGATTTCCATTGTTGAACGAGGCTTGTGGAAGTAATATTGGTAATTGAACATTGAAGAGCGTTGGCTCAAGTTATAAAATGATTTGTGGAAGTAATATTGGTAATTGAACATTGAAGAGCGTTGGCTCAAGTTGTAAAATGATTTGTGGAAGTAATATTGGTAATTGAACATTGAAGAGCGTTGGTTCAAGTTGTAAAATGATTTGTGGAAAGTATTATTGGCAATTGAATATTATAGAGCATTGGCTCAAATTGTGAATTGAGTTGTGAAGTAAATGTGAAAAAGAGAAGAGGATTATGATATTGTCTCCTTTGCCGGGATGTTATTGCTTTTAATGTTATCTCCCTTGCCGGGATTTTGTTGCTTTTAAAGGTTTTGTCCCTTGCCGGGATATTGTTGCTCTTGATATTGTTTCCCTTGCCGGTATATAATTGTTGTACTATTGTTCCCTTGTCGGAATTTTCATTGTGATTTTATTTATTTCCTTGCTCTTATTGTTTGTGATTGTTGTTTGGGTGAGGAAGAGTGTTAAAGCACGATGGGTGATGCCGTGCATTGTATTGGTGAGAGAGTGTTAAAGCACGAAGGGTGATGCCGTGCATGATATTTGTGAGAGAGTGTTAATGCACGAAGGGTGATGCCGTGCCGCACGATGTAGCATTCCGTACATTTATATGAGTGATTATGCACGAAGGACCATTCCGTGCCATGATTATGTTTGATAAAAGCACGAAGGGTGATGCCGTGCCGATTATATTGATTCTTATGGTGAGGACGAGAGTAAAAGCACGAAGGGTGATGTCGTGCACTTGTCCTTGAATTTCCTAATTCTTGCTGATAATTGAGTTATGGTGTTCTTTATGTTTATTCCTTGATTTTTTGTTGTTACTTGATTTTATTGTGATGTCATTGATTCCCTTGCCCAAATTGCTTGTGATTGTTGCTTGGGTGAGGAAGGGTGTAAAGCACAAAGGGTGATGCCGTGCACGATATTTGTGAGAGAGTGTTAAAGCACGAAGGGTGATGTCGTGCATGTTACTTGTGAGAGAGTGTTAAAGCACGAAGGGCGATGCCGTGCACTTGTCTTTCATTTCCTGATTTTTAATGATAACTGAGTTATGGTTTCTCCACATTTAACTGTTGGTTTTCTTTTGATACTTGTTGTTCCCCGCAACATGATTTCCCCTTCCTATCTTTAATTGTAAAGTTTGCCATTATTTTCCGCGGTATATGATTTAACTGCACAGATTTATTTGGTCGTCTGGTCCTAGCCTCGTCACTACTTCGCCGAGGTTAGGCTAGGCACTTACCAGCACATGGGGTCGGTAGTGCTGATACTACACTCTGCACTCTTTTGTGCAGATCCCGTTACTGGAGCATACGCACCTTAGCTTTGGTGGCTGCCTTCAGTCCATTCGGAGACCCGAGGTAGTCCAGCAAGCGTCCGCAGGCCTTGGCGTCTCCTTCTATCCCTTCATTCTATTTCTTTTATGTATTTCAGAGACAACGTTGTATTTATCTTTCGGACCCTTATTTGTAGTATTCTTAGACAGTCTGTGAAATTGTGACACCAATTCTGGGTAGTCTATATTTAAGGAATTGTATTGGTAATATTTTAATGGTTATAATTTGTTCTTCCTCTTATTTAATTCCGCTAGTTATATAATGTTTATTCATAACTGTTAAAGGATTAAAACTGAGAAAAAGGTAAATAATTCAAATGGTTGGCTTGCCTAGCTTTCACTAGTAGGCGCCATCACGACTCCCGACGGTGGAAAGTTTAGGTAGTCGTGACATAAACGGAACCGTGGACCCGTCGATCCGACGGTCGTCNTGGTAGAGATGCTTCGGTATTATGTGATCCAGGGTCCACCTATTCATATGTATCATCTCTGTTTGCTCATTTTCTGGTTATTGCTCCTGAGCCTTTGATTTTTGTATTGATTTGGCCCCAGGTACCCAGCCTATATCTCTTTCACCGTACCGTATGGCTCCGAAAAAATTGAAAGAGTTGAAGGAGCAGCTTGAGGAGTTGTTGGCAAAGGGGTTTATTAGACCCAGTGTGTTACCCTGGGGTGCACCAGTGTTGTTTGTGAAGAAGAAGGATGTCACCATGCGGATGTGCATTGACTACCGCCAGTTGAAAAAGGCTACCATCAAGAATAAGTACCCATTGCCCCACATTGATGATTTGTTCGACCAGTTGCAGGGCGCGAGGGTGTTCTCTAATATTGACTTGAGATCGGGGTACCATCAGTTGAGGATTCGGGACTCAGATGTTTCGAAGACTGCTTTACGTACTAGATATGGTCATTACGAGTTTCTGGTGATGTCCTTTGGCTTGACCAATGCCCCAGCGGTGTTTATGGACTTGATGAACAGGGTATTCATACCTTACATTGATTCCTTTGTTGTCGTCTTCATTGATGACATCTTGATATACTCATGTAGCCTGGGGGAGCACGAGCAGCATTTGAGAGTAGTGCTACAGACCTTGCGAGAGCGGAAGCTATATGCTAAGTTCTCTAAGTGTGAGTTTTGGCTGGAGTCAGTGGCATTCTTGGGGCATATTATGTCTGGAGAGGGTATTAAGGTGGATCCCAAGAAGATTGAGGCAGTTCAGAGTTGGCCACGTCCTACTTCAGTGATCGAGATCAGGAGTTTCCTGGGGTTAGCAGGTTACTATCGACGATTCGTGTAGGGCTTTTCATCTATTGCGTCCCCCCTGGCCAGATTGACTTAGAAGGTTGCTCCCTTCCATTGGTCCGATGATTGTGAGGCGAGCTTTCAGAAGCTCAAGATAGCTTTGACTACAGCACCAGTCCTTGTGTTGCCTTCCAGTTCAGGGATGTATACGGTATATTGTGACGCTTCACGTGTCGGCTTGGGTTGTGTATTGATGCAGGAGGGGCAAGTTATTACATATGCCTCCCGTCAGCTGAAGATTCATGAGCAGAATTATCCTGTGCACGATCTAGAGTTGGCAGCGATTGTTCATGCTCTTAAGATATGGAGGCATTATCTGCATGGGGCGTCATGTGAGGTTTATACTGATCATCGCAGCTTACAGCACCTGTTCAAGTAGAGGGATCTCAATTTGAGGCAGCGTAGATGGCTTGAGTTACTGAAGGATTATGACATCACCATTCTTTATCATCCGGGCAAGCAAAATATGGTCGCGGATGCCTTAAGCAGGAAAGCAAAGAGTATGGGTAGCTTGGCATTCATTCCAGCGGAGGAGAGGCCATTAGCTTTGGACATTCAGTCCTTGGCTAACAGACTTGTGAGGTTGGATATTTTAGAGCCCAGCCGAGTCCTTGCGTGTGTTGTTGCCCAGTCTTCATTATTGGGGGAGATCAAGGCCCGGCAGTTCGATGATCCGCATTTGGCAGTTCTTAGAGAGACGGTGCCACAGTGTAGTACCAAGGAGGTTTCTATTGGCGAGGATGGTGTCCTGCGACTCCAGGGTCGCCTATGTGTTCCTAATGTCGATGGCTTGAGGGAGACGATTCTAGCGGAAGCACATAGTTCGCGGAATTCTATACACCCAGGTGCTACGAAGATGTATCGTGACCTGAGACAACATTATTGGTGGAGACGGATGAAGAAGGACATAGTGGAGTATGTGGCTAAGTGTTTGAATTGCCAGCAGGTTAAGTATGAGCACCAGAGGCCAGGCGGCCTACTTCAGCAAATGCCCATTCCTGACTGGAAATGGGAGCGCATCACTATGGACTTCGTAGTGGGATTGCCCCGGACCTTGCGGAAGTTTGATGCAGTGTGGGTCATTGTTGACAGGTTGACCAAGTCGGCACACTTTATTCCGATTGCGACTACTTACTCTTCAAAGAGGTTGGCTCAGATTTACATTTGGGAGATAGTCCGGTTGCACGGTGTGCCTGTTTCCATCATATCAGATAGAGGCCCTCAGTTCACTTCCCATTTCTGGAGAGCCGTTCAGAGTGAGTTGGGGACCCGCGTGGAGCTCAGTACAGCATTTCACTCTCAGACCGACGGGCAATCGGAGCAGACAGTTCAGATTCTGGAGGACATGCTTAGGGCATGTGTGATTGACTTTGGAGGAAAGTGGGATCAGTTCCTGCCCTTGGCCGAATTTGCTTACAACAATAGTTATCAGTCCAGCATTGAGATGGCCCCATTTGAGGCTTTATACTGTCGGCGCTGTCGTTCTCCTATCGGGTGATTTGAGACCGAAGAGGCTAAGTTGTATGGTACAGATCTGGTGAAAGATGCCTTGGAGAAGGTGAAGCTAATTCAGGAAAGACTTCGCACGGCACAGTCCAGACAGAAGAGTTATGCGGATCAGAAGGCGCGTGATCTATCATTCATGGTCGGCAAGAAGGTTCTCTTGAAAGTCTCGCCGATGAAGGGTGTCATGAGATTCGGGAAGAAGGGTAAGTTGAGCCCAAGGTTTATTGGCCCATTTGAGGTATTGAAGCGAGTTGGGGAGGTGGCATATGAGCTTGCTTTACCTCCCAGCTTATCGGGAGTCCATCCAGTTTTTCACGTGTCTATGCTTCGGAGGTATCATGCCGACTAGTCCCATGTGTTAGATTTCAGCACTATTCAGCTAGACGAGAGATTGAGCTACGAGGAAGAGCCAGTTGCCATTATTGATAA
Organism: Nicotiana attenuata; assembly: GCF_001879085.1. Taxonomy (NCBI): domain Eukaryota; kingdom Viridiplantae; phylum Streptophyta; class Magnoliopsida; order Solanales; family Solanaceae; genus Nicotiana; species Nicotiana attenuata. The sequence goes on from NW_017670426.1 coordinate 228,497, forward strand.
GCAGGAGCGCCAGTTGAGGTCCAAGAGGGTTACTGCAGTAAAGGTCCAGTGGAGGGGCCAACCCATCGAGGAGGCGGCCTGGGAGTCCGAGGAAGACATGCCGAGCAGATATCCACACTTATTCGGCACTTCAGGTATGAATCTAAACCCGTTCGAGCACGAACGTTTGTTTAAGAGGTGGAGGATGTAACGACTCGACTGGTCGTTTCGCTATTGAGAACCACGTTCCCCTAAATAAGACTTCCCGCTCTTGCCTTAACTAATTTACAACCTGCTGGGATGGTTGGTTCGGGATTTGGAGGAGTATGGGTTGAAATAAGCACACTTGATTCTTTAAGATTTTCTTAAAAGGCTAAGTTTGACTTTAGTCAACATTTTTAGTAAACGGACCCGGACTCGTGATTTTGACAGTCCCGGAGGGTCCGTAGGAAAATATGGGACCTGGGCGTATGTCCGGAATCGAATTCCGAGGTCCCTAGCCCGAGTAATGAATTTTTGTTGAAAATTGTTGAACTGGAAATTCTATGGATTTAATAAAATCGAATAATGCTTGATCATGTTGGTATCAGGCCCGTATGTTGGTTCCTGATCCCGGTACAGGTCCAATATAACATTTAAGACTTGCCCGCAAAATTTGGTGTCAATCCGAGTAGTTTAAGTACGTTTCGGCACGTTAGAAGTGAATTGAAGAACTTGAAGTTCATAAGTTTGATTCAATTGGTTTTAGGGGGTGATTCTTAGATTTAGCGTTGTTTCGGGCATTCCGAGGGTTCGAGCAAGTCCGTTTCATGATTTCAAACTTGTCAGTATATTCGAGTGGGGCCCGGGGGACCGGAGCGTCAATCGAGCGAGGCTCGAGCGAAGTTGGAAATTTTGGGAAGGAGGTGAAGCTCCCAACTATCTGTCATAACCGCACCTGCGGTTGGTCAGCCGTAGGTGCGAGACCGCAGAAGCAGTCTCCCTCTCGCAGATGCGGCCAAGCAAGGCCAGGCCCAAAGCCGTAGAAGCGGCTATTTTTCCGCAAAAGCGGAGCCGCAGAAGCAGCTTGCATCTCGCAGATGCGGCCCAACGGCCCAGTTGAGTTTCTGCAGAAGCGGGCGACTTTCCGTAGATGCGGTGGGCGCAGGTGCGGCCCAGGACCGCAGATGCAGAAATCACTGAAGCAGTGAGCTCATTTAATACGGGCTCCAGGCCATTTTTGCCCACTTTTCACTCATTTATTGGGCGATTTTGGAGCTCTTGAGAGAAGATTTTCACCTAGCATCTTGAGGTAAGTTCATACTCCTTATTTCTAAGTTTAATACTTGAGTTTTGGGTAGATTAACACAAAGATTAGGAAAAATCAAGGGATTGGAGCAAGACCTAGGGTTTTGATAAAACTTAGATTTCACCACGAAATGTTTTATAGAATGAAGTAGAAATCACATATTATTGATCCCTAGGCTATAGAGAACAACTTTCTTCGAAAAATTTCGGAATCCGGACACGTGGGCCCGGGGTCGGATTTTAGGAAACTTGTGTTTAAGGCCGTGACATTACTTTAGTAACTAAAAGGCGAACTTTTGAGCTTGTATTGACTAGTTCCTACCTCGTTTGATTAGTTTTGGATCGTTCGGCTCCAAATTGAGGTTTTGAGCACGTTCTTGGTATTGGAAGCACGTTTTGGAGTGAGGTGAGTCTCCTTTCTAACCTTGTAAGAGGGAATTATCCCCATAGGTGAGTTAATTAAATCATGTGTGCTAATTGTGGAGGCTACATACGCACGAGGTGACGAGAGTCCGTGCGTAGCTACTATTATGTTAATTGTCCGGGTAGTTTAGGACCCGTATCATGCTATGTTTGTATATGTCAATATCCTTTCATGTTAATGAGATCACTTAGGACTTGTTAGAAGTTGGAACAATGTATAAGAACGCATGTACTCATTTGATAACTCGTGTGAATTTATTTGACTATGATTGTGCCTTATGTGCCCTCTTGATGATGATTTATTTTGTGGATCGGGCCGATCGCCTCGGTAGAAATAGATGCATCTATGGTTCGCGCCATTCGACCCTCTGGCAGTGCACATTTCTTTCATGTTGGACCGGGCCGTACGACCTCGACATAATGTGCGCATGATATCTATGTGAATTCATATTCATGACTTGTCATGTTAAATGCCCTGAAATGTAAATGGCTAATTATGGAATTTTCTAGAGAATGACTTATCGTTTCATGCTATAAATTGCTATATAAATTGTGACATTTATGCGTAGTAAAACATGTATTATATTAAATGACCCTAGTAAGTGTCAAGTCGACCTCTCGTCTCTACTTCTTCGAGATTAGACGGGATACTTACTGGGTACATATTGTCTATGTACTCATACTACGCTTATGTACTTAATTGTACAGGATCAGAGGCAGGTGCATCTGGTTATCAGTCTGGTGCACACGTTTGATCGTAGTCCGAGATTCCACGGTGAGCTGCTCCTTTCCTATGTCGACTAGCAGCGTGATGGAGTCTTTCTGTATTTTCTTTTGCTGTCTATTCTAGTTCGGACAGTAGGGTAGACTATTCGTTTGTGTTTTCTACTAGATGCCCATATACTTGTGACCAGGTCTTGGCACACACATTAGTAGACTATTCTTTTGGGATTGTATAACTATTTCGATTCGATGCTAATTATTTCTTGCTTTGAATTCAAATATAGAATTTGTGTTAACTATTTTAAAAACAAAAAAGGTAAAACTAGAACTTGCTAATATTTCCGCATTGGCTTGCCTGACAATGGTGTTGGGCGCCATCACGACCTGGTGTGAAATTGGGTTATGACACCAGCTTTTGGACCACAGTGAGGGTGCTGCTTCCAAATCGTTAGGCAGCCCGAGGTAGTCCTGCAGACGTCCGCAGGCCTTGGCGTCTCCTTCTATCATTTTCTTTATGTTTTTACTTATTCAAAGACAGATTCGTGTAATTCTATTCAGACCTTATTTGTAGTATTCTTAGACAGTCTGTGAGATTATGACACCAATTCTGGGTAGAGTTGTACTTAGACTTCCGCAGTTTGTATTAATCTAAATTAACAAATTTCGTCTTCCGCACTGTTTTGGTTATTATTATTTCCGCTGCTTTTATTATGTTGTTTTGGAATTGTTACGGGATTTAAAATGAAAATGGTTAAATAACTGGAATAACTAGCTTGCCTAGCTTTCACTAGTAGGTGCCATCACAACTTCCGAGGGTGGAAAATCCGGGTCGTGACATAATACTTTTGCTTTTCAATGGTACTAGTATTAGTACCCGCGCGGATGCGCGGACACTAATCATGTCAAATATTTAAGTTATTTGGATTGTATGTAAATAATCTTAAAATTTACACTTTCTCCGTAAATATAGATAATCATTGGATATTAACTGCATGAAAAAAATTAACCATTTCTTCTATTTTTCTTTTTTGATACCATTCTTGCCGGTGTCATTGGATCCTAAAAATAGTCAGGAAGCAAAATAATAACTCATATTTATGGCAAAACAATCAAATGTTGAGACAATGAATGACTCTTTGGATAAGACTTAACTCTTTTACTACTACTTGAACTCTTATTTAGTGTGTTGATATCTCTTAAAAAATATTTCTTTCTTAAAATTTTAGTTTCTAAAACATTATTTTCCAATAATAATTATTTTTATAATAATGTAATTGAAAATATTATTCTTAATTCAAAACTCATTTTTGTTGGCTATCTAAAAATATAAAATATTCTTTAGCTAGTGAATTTTTTTTACTCCATTTTGATATTTGACATTAATCATGTCAAATATCTGAGTTATTTGAATTATATGTAAATAACCTTAACATTTAAAAATTCTAAATAATTATAGATACTCGTCAGATATTAATTAAGAAACACTACATGAAAAAAGACTAACATTTTCTCAATTCTCGTAGTGATAATTTTATTTTTGCACTATTCTCATAGGTGTCATTAGAACCTAAAAATAGCCACGAAGTGAAATAATAACTCATATTTATGGCAAAGCACAAAGATTGACACGATATAAACGATTCTTTGATTACGACATGACTCTTATACTAGGAATTGAACTCTTAGTTGGTATGATTTTATCTTTCAAAAAATATTTCTATTTAGAATTTCAATTTTTAAAACTTTATATATATTATAATAATGACTATCTTTATAATGATGCAAGTGAAGATATTATCCTTAATTTAAAATTCACTTTAATCGGCTATCTAAAAATTTAAATGATTCTTTGGCCGGATTTATTTCAGTATGACTCCACTTTAAGTTTATCGATATCTCTAGCCCCAAAATTTAAATTTTTAATACCCTATATATACAAAAATTTTGTTCTTTGAATCATTAAATGTTAAATTAGTTGATTATTATTATAAAATATTACATATATTGTCTTAAAGTTGTCAAGTAGTTTATTTTTCGACACCATACTTGGCTTAACCTCAATGCAAATGTCACGACCCAAAATCCACTAAGGGTTGTGATGGCGCCGGACACTGCTGTCAGGCAAGCCAACTAAAATGCTTAATTAGATTCCAATTTAGACAATTTTGAAAACCCAGATTTTCCTTCTAATTTCATAAGTAAAGAGACAACTGCTTCAATTCAAATTAAATAATAAGCAATTAATACAAAATATTTCAAAAACATCCCAGAACCCGGTGTCCCAAGTGCATGAGCAATTACTAAGAAATAACATAATACAACATCCGTCCGGAATACAGTGGACAGAAAGTAAATACAATATACTAGAAGGGACTATACTAGCTGCGGGCCGCCTCGAATAATGCAACTCACCTAGTCCCCGAATCGTCCGTGCTGCTACGCCCAGTAGGCCACTAGAGTTACATATACCTGTGCAACAAAAATGCACAGAAGTGTAGTATGAGTACGAAAACAACGTGTACTCAATGAGTATCCCGTCTAATCTCGAAGAAGTAGAGACGAGATGGTCGACTTCGTCACTTACTAACGGTCCAATAATGATGTCAATAATTCATTAAATCGGGGACTCTTATAAACATGATTTTTAATCCAATAGGAGGAAACAAGTAAACAATTATTTCTTTTATAGGAAGTTTTTCCAAATTTTCCTTTTCATTATTTATCCAAATATTCTCAAGCCATGAAGAGGCAATAACAACTTCAATAAGTTCAAGGCAACAATACAAGCATGCGCAAATAACACCGTGGTACGTACGCCCTGCTCCAACAGAAAATAAACTGTGCACTGCCGAGGGTTGAACGGCGCGAACTATAGATGCATCTACTACCCCGCTCACGAACTATCCATGCGACGCGGTCAACATAAAATAAACAATCACCCTGCTCGCGAATCATACATGCGACGCGGGTACACATGAAAATACATGCTCAGATAGCCAATTAAGAATTTATCGGGGGATATTTATTCAAATAAAATCCACTTTCTCTTTTAACAATTCAAGAAAAGAAGCTTAATCCCTTTTGAAATTTATTTATTAATTCGATGTGGTTTAAGCAATTGAGCTGTCAATATGTTTACAATTAATCCAAGTATAGCATGCTTTTGGGTCCTATACTACCCGGACAGTAGCATAATAGTAGCTGCGCACGGACTCTCGTCACCTCGTGCGTACGTAGCCCCCACAAATAGGAGCACATAACCAATTAATTTACCTATGGGGACAATTCCCTCTTACAAGGTTAGAAAGGAGACTCACCTCGCTCCGAAGATCCATAACCGGCATTCCACGCCCTTCCGAAGACTCAAATCGATGAACGAAGCTCCAAAGCTAGCCAATAATGATACCAATCCATTAATATATACTTATTTATTCATTACAACCCAATTTATAACCATTCCCAACCCCGATCGAAAAGTTGACGAAAACGCCCTCAGGCCCACGTGCCCGAATTTCCTAAATTCTCGAAGAATAAGTTTACCCATAGCTTCACAAACTCAAATATATAATTTTTCTCTAAATTCCATACCCAAAATCATGGTCGAAATCCAAGAATACTAATTTTCTAGGTTTTCCCTCAAACCCTTGATTTCTACCAATTTACATGCTAAAATCCATACAAAATCAATATATTTAACTCAAGATAGGTGGGGTTAGCTTACCTTGTCGATGATGATGGAACACCCCACTTGAAGCTCTCCAAAATCGCCCATACCAAGAGAAAAATGGGTGAAATAAACTCAAACCCCGATTTTAAAACACCCTTCTGCCTCCACCAATTTCCGCACCTGCGGTCCTGTGACCGTTTCTGCGGTTCCGCAGGTGCGGCCACTCAACCGCATCTGCGGTCCTCCCCAGGTCCCTATTTCCGCTTCTGCGACTTCTCCACCGCAGGTGCGGTCCCGCATCTGCGGTCCCTTCTCTTCTAGCGCGAAACCGCATCTGCGGTTGAAGTGCCGCATCTGCGGTCCAAAAACCGCAGATACGGTTATGACAGCAACCAGCAACCTCAGCCTTCCAAAAAAATCCCATTTTCGATCCGTTAACCACCCGGAATCCACCCGAGGCCCCCGGGACCCCAACCAATCATACCAACCAGTACCAAAACACATTACGGACTTGCTCGAGGCCTCAAATCATATCAAACAACGCTAAAACCACGAATCGACCTCCAATCCAAGCTTTATGAACTTTAGAATTTCAAACTTCTACTTTCGATGTTTAAACCTATCAAATCAAGTCCGATTGACCTCAAATTTTGCAGACAAGCCATATTCATCATTACGGACCTACTCCAACTTCCGGAATCGGAATCCGACCCTGATATCAAAAAGTCAACTCTTGGTCAAACTTCCCAAAAACCTTCAAATTTCTATCTTTAGCCAAATGACCCACGGACCTCCGAATTCACTTCCGATCGTGCTCCCAACACCATAATCGCCATACAGAGCTATTTACAGACTCGGAATCCCAAACGGACATCGATCACATTGAAATGCACTTCAACTCAAACTTATGAAATTCTTCCAAAAATACTAACTTCCATAATAGGTGCTGAAACGTTTTCGGGTCTTCCAAAACCCGATCCGAGCATATGCCCAAGTCCGAAATTATCATACGAACCTGTTGGGACCTTTAGATATCGATTCCGAGGTCGTTTACTCAAAAATCCAAATCTTGGTTAATTCCTTCATCTTTAAGCTTCCGAAATGAGAATTCTCTCTCCAAATCAACTCTGAACTTCCCGAAATTCAATTCCGACCACACGTACAAGTCAGAATACCTGAAATGAAGTTGCTCATGGCCTCTGACTGCTGAACGACACGCTAGGGCCCAAAATGACCGGTCAGATCGTTACAGCAAACTACTCAAATTGCATTCCAATTCAAATTCGAATATCATATCAGTTTGTTAGTAATAGTGATTTTTTAAAAACGACACATAGTGTGAATTAAAAAAAAATATTTGAAGATATTCTTATCTTATAATCTATGTATTTGAGTTGAAAAAAAAATATTTGAAATCGATGAGATTAACTTTCAAATTTTTTATACTCAACAAAGATGAAACATAAGAAGAAATTTGTTGTCATCTTTTATTTCTCGTTTTTAGATCTTTCTAACATTTTTTCCAATATTTATTTTTTTATCTTATTTTTTATGTCATTATTTCCTTGTTACAAAAAATTAATTTATTTCACTATAAAAGGATGCGTTTTAATAAAAATTGTTTGCAACGACCCGACCGGTCATTTTGAGCCCTAGCACGTCGTTCAGCAGTCTGAGGCCATGAGCAGCTTCATTTCAGGTATTATGACTTGTACGCGTGGTCGGAATTAAATTTCGCGAAGTTCAGAGCTGATTTGGAAAGAGAATTCTCATTTCGGAAGCTTAAAGTTGAAAGAATTAACTAGGATTGGATTTTTGAGTAAATGACCTCGGAATCGAGATTCGAAGGTTCCAACAGGTTCGTATGATGATTTCGGACTTGGGCGTATGCCCGGATCGGGTTTTGGATGACCCGGGGGCGTTTTGGTGCCTATTGTGAAAAGTAGAATTTTGAAAGAAATTTCATAAGATTTGGTTGAAGTGCATTTCAGTAATATCGATGTCCGTTTGGGATTCCGAGTCTGGGAGCAGCTCCGTATGGTAATTCTGGAGTTGGGAGCGCGATCGGAAGTGAATTCGGAGGTTCGTAGGTCATTTTGGAGCCATTTGGCTAAAGATAGAAATTTGAAGGTTTTTGAGAAGTTTGACCGGAAGTGGACTTTTTGATATCGGGATTGGAATCCGATTCCAAAAGTTGGAGTAGGTCCGTAATGTCGAATATGACTTGTGTGCAAAATTTGAGGTCAATCGGACGTGATTTGATTGGTTTAAGCATCGAAAGTAGAAGTTGGAAGTTCTAAAGCTCATAAAGCTTGGATTGGGGGTTGATTCATGATTTTAGCGTTGTTTGATGTGATTTGAGGCCTCGAGTAAGTCCGTAATGTGTTTTGGGACTGGTTGGTGTGATTGGTCGGGGTCCCGGGGGCCTCGGGTGTGTTTCGAGTTGTATCGCGCTCTTATTCGATGTTTCAACGTCGTTTCTTTGGACATAAAGGAGTTCCATATTAAGCTAATGAGCTCCAAATTAAGTTTTTATTGAGCCATTAGATCCATATCGTAATTTCGGAGCCATAGCAAAAAGAATCATCGAATTTGGACAGCGTATGAGGGAGTTATGCTCATTTTCGTGTCGAGAAAAGTTCTGGTTGCTGTCATAACCGCAGATGCGGGACCGCAGAGGCGGAAATTTTCCGCAGATGCGGGACCGCAGATGCGGTCAAATATCCGCAGATGCGGAAATTGCTGGAGGCAAAGAGGTTTCTTTAAAAATCGAAGTTTGGCTCATTTTCACTTCATTTCTTCCATGGGAGCCGATTTAGGAGCAACTTTGGAGTGCCATTTTCATCACCAAGCATGGGCTAAGTGATTTCTACTAGTTTTGAGTATATACAAGGTTTATATATCGATTTAGACTTGGAAAATTGTAGAAAACTTGAGGTTTGAGGGAAAACCTAGAAAACTAGTATTCTTGGATTTTGACCACGATTTTGGGTATGGAATTTAGAAAAAATCATATATTTGAGTTCGTGAGGCTACAGGTAAACTTTATCTTCGAAAAATTTTGGATTCCGGGCACGTGGGCCCGAGGGCATTTTTGTCAACTTTTCGATCGGGGTTGGGAATTGCTATAAATTGAATTGTAATGAGTAATTGAGCATATATTAATGGATTTGTATAATCATTGGCTAGTTTTGGAGCGTTGTGTGTCGATTTAAGTCTTCGGAGGAGTGTGGAATGCCGGTTATGGATCTTTGGAGCGAGGTGAGTCTCATTTCTAACCTTGTAAGAGGGAATTGTCCCCATAGGTGAATTAATTGGTTATGTGCTCCTATTTTGTTGGGGCTACGTACGCACGAGGTGACGAGAGTCCGTGCGTAGCTACTATTATGCTACTGTCCGGGTAGTATAGGACCCAAAAGCATGCTATACTTGGATTAATTGTAAACCTATTGACAACTCGAATTGCTTAAACCACATCGAATTAATAAATAAAGTTCAAAAAGGATTAAACTTCTTTTCTTAAATTGTTAAAAGAGAAAGTGGCTTTTATTTAAATAAATATTCCCTGATAAATTCTTAATTTGCTATCTGAGCATGTATTTCTATGTGTACCTGCGTCGCATGCATGATTCGCGAGCAGGGTGATTGTTTAATTTACGTTGACCGCGTCGCATGGATAGTTCGCGAGCGGGGTAATAGATGCATCTATGGTTCGCGCCGTTCGACCCTCGGCAGTGCACCGTTTATTTTCTGTTGGAACGGGTCGTACGCCTCGGCATGATTTGCGCATGCTTGTATTGCTTGCCTTGAAACTTATTAAAGTTGTTATAGCCTCTTTCCGGCTTGAGAATAATTGTATAAATGGTAAAAAGGAATTTGGAAATTTCCTATAAAGGAAAAATTGTTCATTTGCTTCAACCTATCGAATTATATCATGTTCATAAAAATCCGCGATTTAACATATTATTGATATATCATTATTGGACCACTAATAAGTGTCGAAGTCGACCATCTCGTCTCTACTTCTTCGAGATTAGACGGGATACTCATTGAGTACACGTTGTTTTCGTACTCATACTACACTTCTGTGCATTTTTGTTGCATAGGCATATGCATCTCTAGTCGCCTACTGGGCGTAGCAGCACGGATTACACGGAGACTTAGGTGAGCTGCACTTCTCGAGGCGATCCGCAGCCAGCACAGTCTCTTTCAGTTTTCTGTATTTATTTCTATCTAATATTGTATTCCGGACGATTGTTGTATTACATTATTTCTTAGAAATTGCTCATGCACTCGTGACACCGGGTTTTGGGAGGATTTTTGGATTATTAAATGTTATGTTTTGTTAAAGACTTCGCGGTTATTTCTGTAAATTTTATTATTCATTATTTAATGTTTAAAGAAAAATGATTTTAGACAATACAAAAATTGGAAGTTAATTAAGTATTTTGGTTGGCTTGCCTGACAGCGGTGTCCGGCGCCACCACGACCCTCGGTGGATTTTGGGTCGTGACAACATGGTATCAGAGCACTAGGTTCCTAAGGTCTCATGAGTCACGAGCAAGTCTAGTAGAGTCTCGCGGATCGGTACGGAGACGTCTGTACTTATCCTCGGGAGGCTGCATGACAGTTAGGAGTACTTCCCTTCTTGATTCCTTATCGTGCGATTTGATCCTTGGAGGCGTATGCCTTTAATTCATCCCTACTCAATCCTATGCGACGCGAACCGCTAGTTATAAATCGAGAATTGAAGAATTGAAATGGTACTACCGATGTGGTGCGGGATATTTTTCCCTCTGTAGCTGTCTGAGCTATTACCGTCGCCTTGTGGGGGGACGTTCTGTCGTTTCAGCTCAATAGCGGTACTTTCGAGAGCTCTGAGGCTAGCCACAAGTTGCCATGTTACTATAAACGATTGTTCCACAGCATTGATGTGATGGTAGGATGTTTGCCTACGTATCGGGGCAGTGAATGACTTGAAGGGAGGTTTACTCAGTGCAAAATCAAGAGATTCAGTATTTTATTCCCGGCAGGGGAAAGGCAATCGGACTAAGAATGGTCGGATGTGGGCTGGTGGAGTAATGAGACTTGGTATTTGCATGCGTGGTGGAGCTTTCTTCTATGATGGGGTGTTGTTGTCCTAATTGAACATACTAAGTTTGTCGGTGTTATGATCTTCTACAATTCGCCCTTGGCGTAAGCTATTGTGAAGTAATATTGGAAATGCGGCTACCAGATATCGCAGGGTGCGGTAGTTCAGGATTGAATCAATGTTTCTAATGTCGACGGTATGAGGAAGATGATCTTCGGAAATGTTTAAAGTTATCAGCAAATGTGGGTCCAAGTGCCACAGAGATAGATCTTATTTAAGGCAACAACTGAGCAGCAAAGGATGAGGAAGGACATGTGGAGAGTGTCAAGTGGTGGTTAGAATTTCTAGAAGGCTAGGCATAAGAAGCAAAGGTCGAGTAGTCGACTAAAGGGGTGAGTTTCGCCAAAGTGGGAGAGTTTGGAGTGATTTGGGGATTCTAGTGATTGGTGATTTGGGCCTTCGGATTAATCTAAAGTATGAGCTATTATGCGGCATGAGATTTGGTATAACGGAAAGGAGCTACTAGAAATGAAGAAGGATAAAACCTAACTTTGAATTGGAAAGATGTTGCCGCACACTTAATTGATGTTCACGAGGAGTGAAGGGACTGGTGCAGCTAGAGAGTGAGCTGAGACTTAGGATGGGTCATTGATGTCGCAGTAATTGTACCCCGTGCAGCAACGTTGGAAGATGTCGGAGAGTGTGTTCCACAGGGGGGTTATTCCCTGTGAGCAGGTTAGCGGTCGCGTGGTTGGCGAAGCTTCTGCAAAGTATTCTATTGGTGATACCGCAAAGGGGATCGGTCGTGCGAATGTGGTTGATGATTCAGAGTATAAAAAGGGGGTTTTACAGAAAGATCCGAGAATTTGGCGGTTGACTGCGCAAGGTTATGTCAATAAGAGATAGGGAATCCTGGTGAGTTTCAGAGTTGTGTAATAGTGGCTTCAAGCTAAGTGGGAGGGTCGCACCGTCTATGATTGGGTTGTATGGTTATCTACTTGCGAGGTTTCTGGTTGTTAGCATATTTCTGGGTTATTTCGGCTACGGGAAAAGAATATAAGTGGTAATTTGAGCAAAGGAATTGTTAAAAGGTGCTATGGTTGGCCTTATTGGCTCATGTTCAGACTTGGGGAAGGATCCAGGATTGTGCTTTGTAAAGATGCGGGCTCCAAGGGAAGTGATTCTGCCAGGTGCTTCACCAATAGGGTATTCATGTGATAGAAAATTCATGGAGTTTATTATATTCGGGGCCAAGTCAAAGCGGGTGGCTCTCAACAACGGTCCTAGTGAATTCAAAGGATAAGGTGTGATGCCTAACGATTTCGAGCATATAGGTACGATTAAGAATCAAGCTTGATGGCAGCCTATGAGAAGGGGCACAGGAATGTCTATGATGTTTTGACTTGCGATGTAGCAATTGGGAGGCACGGAAATAGGTTCTGGGGATCTGAGATAGCATGGTCTCGT
>NW_017670426.1:241154-297555 GCF_001879085.1 Nicotiana attenuata
TATATCTTTTAAGTTTTAGTTAGGCGCGGAGCTAGGGGGTGAAAGGTGATTCAACCAAATTCCCTTCACCGAAAATTATATTATACATATAAAGTTAAATTTTATTTTATGTATACATCTATATCTATATCTATACTATATTAAAAGCACGAAGGCCCTTAGCGAAACATCGTTTACCTTTTATACCCTCTAAAAATTAACTTCACACTACACAAAATAGTCATTTAATTATTTCCCTACCTTTTAGGACTTTGAAATCATCAAAACTTTTACTTATTATATTTTTTCCTTATTTGAATTATGTAATAGTCCTTAAGTTAACAAATTACCGTCCAACGTAAAGTACCTAAATCAAAACTACTAAGTTACCGTCCAAAGCAAAGTAAACTTCTTTTGTTAAAAATTCTTCAAAATTTAAAAAGTAAAAAAAAAAACAAAATTGAATAGGATATTGCCAATATTTAAATAATAAAAATGAACTTATATTTAGGATTCTAAATTCATATTTTACCACTTTTACTTTTTTGTGAAACTTTTTGTCTTTTTAATTTATTAAAAAAGAATTTTAATTCTAGCTCAAAAATATGAATAGTTCATAATAACAAGTAATATAGAACTGGATTTGCATTGGATAAAAGATCTTAAACTTTCAGTTGTAGCTAAATTCCAATGTGTCAAGCCTTCGTCGGAAGATAAAAATTAATTTGTACAATTAGGATACACTCTATTTTTACTATTTTTTTGTCACGACCCAATTCCGTAGCAGGTCATGATAGCGCCCAACGCCATTGTTGGGCAAGCCAACGCGGAAGATACTAGCTAAACTTTCGGTGACATTTACCCCAGAGTAGTTGAAAATAATTCTATAAATTGGAATAATTCAAAAATGATGAATAAAAATCTTGATAATCATACAACCCCAAAATAATACAGTCTACTAATGTGTGGGTGCCAAGACCTGGTGTCACAAGCATGGGCAACTAGTAGAATACACAAAAGAATCACACTATCCTACTGTCCGAAACAGAATAGACAGCAAAAATACAAAAGGAAGACTTCTTCAGGCTGCAGAACGGCATGGAGGAGAAGCAACTCACCGTAGAAGTCTCGAATCCGCTCAGAGATGCGCACCCGACTGATAGCCAGATGTACCTGCCTCAGACCCTGTACAATTAAGTACAGAAGTGTAGTATGAGTACATAAACAACATGTACCCTGTAAGTATCCCGTCTAATCTCGAAGAAGTATAGACGAGAGATCGACTTGATACTCACTAGGGTCAAATAATGTGAGGAAAAATTTATAACAAGCATGGATAGTACAAGTTATTAGCATTCAATAATCATGGATTAACAGGTCTTTCCCAAGTATTGTCATGGATGTTCATCTATATCTCAAGCAGATATTAAATTCGGTTCTCAAAGAAAAATGCTAAGCAAAACATGCGCAAGTAACACCGTGGGACGTACGGCCTGATCCAATATAAAAGTAAACTGTGCACTCCCGAGGGCCGAACGGTTCGAACCATAGATGCATCTATTACCCCGCTCGCGAATCACCCGTGCGACGCGGTCAAATATAAACAAGCGCATCAACAAGCAACGATAAAAATAAATCTGGGGAGTAGCTCTGCGCAGAAATACTAAATATTCTCTTCTAAAAGACCAAACAGGATAAGGTTCCTTCACTAGTCTCATTCTTCTTAATCAACTAGTCATATGAATCCGAATTTATCGTCACGTTACGAGAATACACGTAGAGCATGCTTATGGGTCCTAGACTACCCGGACTTAACATAATAGTCGCTACGCACGGACTCTCGCCACCTAGTGCGTACGTAGCCCCCACAAATATTGGCAATTAATTCAATTATTATACCTATGGGGACAATTCCCTCTTACAAGTTAGAAAGGAGACTCACCTCGCTCCAAAGTGCACCTCCAATGCCAAGAACAAGTCCAAGCCCTCAATTCGGAGCCGAACGATCCCAAACTAGTTAAACGAAGAAAGAACTAGTTAATATAGACTCATAAGATCGAATTCTAGCTATTTAAGCAATTTCCCAACCATTAACACAAGTTTCCTAAAATCCGACCCCGGCCCACGTGCTCGGATTCCGAAATTTTTCGAAGGAAGTTGTTCTCTACAACCTAAGGATCACTAATATATGATTTCTAATTAATTCCATAACAAATTTCGTGGTTTAATCTAAGTTTTATTAAAACCCTAGGTTTAGCTCTAACCCTTTGATTTTTCCTAAGTTCTAGTGTTTAATCTACCTAAAATACAAGTATTAAACTATGGATGGGCAGAATAAACTTAGCTCACAATGCTATGTGAAGACCTTCTCTCAAGAGCTCCCAAATCGCCCAAAGGAGGAGTGAAAATGTCATAAAAATGACTTAGAGCCCGACTTTAATGAACCTCACTGGTTCAGTGATTTCCGCATCTACGGTCAGGGGACCGCATCTGCAGTCCCGCATCTACGAGAATGCGAACGCATCTGCGAAAAGGGGAGGGAAGGCTTGGACCGCATCTGCGGTCTCTAGGCCGCATCTGCGGCTTGGGAGCCGCATCTGCGAAAATGGCCTGGGCCGCCCTGGGCCGCTTCTGCGATAGGAGGGCCGTATCTGCGGTCCAAGAACCGCAGATGCGGTTATGACAGAAGCAGCAGTTCTTCAGCCCTTTCTCAAAATTTCCACTTCCCTCGAGCCTTGTCCGATTGACGCTCGGGGCTCCCGGGCCCCGCCCGAACATACCGACAAGTCTGAAATCATGAGGCGGACCTACCCAAACCCTCGGAACACCCGGAACAACGCTAAATCTAGAATTTACCCCTTAAAACCAGATCAATCAAACTTATGAACTTCAAGTTCTTAACTTTCCCCCAACGGGCCAAAACGCCCTAATACTACTCGGATTAACACCAAATTTTACAGGCAGGTCTTAAATGATATTTCGGACCTGTACCTGGCTTCGGAACCAAGATATGAGCCCGATACCTAGGAAATCAATAATTACTTAGTTTCTTTAAATCCTTAAAACTTTAGATTAACAATTTCTAATAAAAATTCATTACTCGGGCTAGGAACCTCAGAATTTGATTCGGGCATACGCCCAGGTCCCATATTTTCCTACGGACCCTCCGGGACCGTCAAATCACGAATCCGGGTCCGTTTGCTCAAAATGTTGACCAAAGTCAAACTTAGTCCTTTAAGAAAATCCTAAGGAATCCAATGGGCATATTTCACCCAAAACCCTTCCAAATCCCGAACCAACCGTCCCCGCAAGTCGTAAATTAGCTAAAGCAAGCACGGGAAATTTTATTTAAGGGAACGAGGTTCAAAAAGGCAAAACGACCAAGCGGGTCGTTACATTCTCCACCACTTAAACAAACGTTCGTCCTGGAACAGACATAGAAAAGTACCTGAGTTGCTGAATAAATGGGGATATCTGCTCTGCATGTCCTCCTCGGACTCCCAGGTCGCCTCCTCGACTGGTTGGCCCCTCCACTGGACCTTTACTGCAGAAATCCTTTTGGATCTCAACTGGCGATCCTGGCTATCAATTATGGCAACTGGCTGCTCCTCATAACCCAAGCTCTCATCCAGCTAAATAGTACTGAAGTCTAATACATGGGAAAAGTCGGCATGATACTTCCGAAGCATCGACACATGAAAAACCGGATGAACTCCCGACAAGTTGGGGGGTAATGCAAGCTCATAGGCAACCTCCCTAACTCTCCTCAACACCTCAAAGGGGCCAATAAACCTTGGACTCAACTTGCCCTTCTTCCCGAACCTCATAATGCCCTTCATGGGCGAGACTTTCAAGAGAACCTTCTCGCCAACCATAAATGATACATCACGCGCCTTCTGATCCGCGTAACTCTTCTGTCTGGACTGAGCTATGCGAAGCCTCTCCTGAATCAACTTCACCTTATCCAAGGCATCCTGTACCAAGTCTGTACCATACAACTTAGCCTCACCAGGCTCGAACCATCTGATAGGAGAACGACAACGACGACCATATAGGGCCTCGTATGGAGCCATCTCAATGCTGGACTGATAGCTGTTGTTATATGCAAACTCCGCCAAGGGCAAGAACTGGTCCCACTGCCCTCCAAAGTCAATCACACATGCTCTAAGCATATCCTCTAAAATCTGTACTGTCCGCTCCGACTGCCCGTCGGTCTGAGGATGGAATGCTGTGCTAAGCTCTACCCGGGTCCCCAACTCACTCTAAACGGCTCTCCAGAAATGAGAAGTGAACTGGGGGCCTCTGTCCGATATAATGGAAACAGGAACACCGTGCAATCGGACTATCTCCCGAATATAAATCTGAGCATACCTCTCTGCTGTATAAGTAGTAGCCACTAGAATGAAGTGGGCCGACTTGGTCAACCTATCAACGATGACCCATACTGAATCAAACTTCTGCAAGGTCTGCGGCAACCCAACTACGAAATCCATGGTAATGCACTTCCACTTCCACTCTGGTATAGGCATTTGCTGAAGTAGGCCACCCGGTCTCTGATGTTCATACTTGACCTGCTGGCAATTCAAACACCTAGCCACATACTCCACTATGTCTTTCTTCATCCTCCGCCACCAGTAATGCTGCCTCAAGTCATGATACATCTTCGTAGCCCCTGGGTGGATGGAATACCGCGAACTGTGTGCCTCCTCTAGTATCCTCTCCCTCAGACCATCGACATTAGGAACACATAGACGACCCTGAAGCCGCAAAACACCATCCTCGCCAATAGAAACTTCCTTGGCACCTCCCTAAAGCACCGTCTCTCTGAGAATTGCCAAATGTGGATCATCGAACTGTCGGGCCTTTATCTCCCCCAGTAATGAAGACTGAGCAACCATACACGTAAGAACCCGGCTAGGCTCCGAAATGTCCAACCTCACTAGTCTGTTAGCCAATGACTGAATGTCTAAAGCTAGTGGCCTCTCCCCTGCTGGAATGAATGCCAAACTACCCATACTCTCAGCCTTTCTGCTTAAGGCATCCGCAACCACATTTGCCTTGCCCGGATGATAAAGAATGGTGATGTCATAATCCTTCAGTAACTCAAGCCACCTGCGCTGCCTCAAATTAAGATCCCTCTGCTTGAACAAATGCTGCAAGCTGCGATGATCGGTATAAACCTCACATGAAGCCCTGTACAGGTAGTGCCTCCATATCTTAAGAGCATGAACAATCGCCGCCAACTCCAGATCTTGCACAGGATAATTTTTCTCATGAATCTTCAGCTGACGGGAGGCATATGCAATAACTCGCGCCTCCTGCATCAATACACAACCCAAGCCAACGCGCGAAGAGTCACCATACACTAGATACATCCCTGAACCGGAAGGCAACACAAGGACTGGTGTTGTAGTCAAGGCTGTCTTGAGCTTCTGGAAGCTCGCCTCGCAATCATCGGACCAATGGAAAGGAGCACCCTTCTGGGTCAATCTAGTCAGAGGTGATGCAATAGATGAAAAGCCCTGCACGAACCGCCTGTAATACCCTGCTAACCCCAGGAAACTCCTGATCTCGGTCACTGAGGTGAGGCGTGGCCAACTCTGAACTGCCTCAATCTTCTTGGGGTCTACCTTAATACCCTCTCCTGACACAATATGTCCCAAGAATGCCACAGACTCTAGCCAAAACTCACACTTGGAGAACTTGGCATATAGCTTCCGCTATCGCAAGGTCTGAAGCGCTACTCTCAGATGCTGGTCGTGCTCCCCCAGGCTATGTGAGTATATCAAGATGTCATCAATGAAGACGATGATGAAGGAATCAATATAAGGCCTGAACACCCTGTTCATCAAATCCATAAATGCTGCTGGGGCATTAGTCAAGTGAAAGGACATCGCCAGAAACTTATCTAGTCCGAAATGCAGTCTTTGGAACATCCGAGTCCCGAATCTTCAGCTGATGGTACCCTGACCTCAAGTCTATCTTAGAGAACACCCTCGCACCCTGCAACTGGTCGAACAAATCATCGATACGAGGCATGGATACTTATTCTTGATGGTGACTTTGTTCAACTGGCGGTAGTCAATGCACATCCGCATAGTCCCTTCCTTCTTCTTCACAAATAACACCGGTGCACCCCAAGGCGATACACTTGGTCTAATAAACCCCTTTGCTAACAACTTCTCAAGTTGCTCCTTCAGCTCCTTCAACTCCTTAGGAGCCATGCAGTACGGTAGAATAGATATAGGCTGGGTGCCTGGAACCAAGTCGATACAGAAATCAATATCATGATCCGGTGGCATGCCAGGAAGATCAGAAGGAAACACATCGGCAAACTCTCGAACTACGGGAACTGAATCAATCGCCGGAGACTCTACGGTGGTGTCTCGCACATAAGCTAGATATGCCAAACACCCCTTCTCGACCATACGCCGAGCCTTCAAGAAAGAAATAACCCTACTGGGGGTATCAACTGTGGAACCCTTCCACTCCAACCTCGGCAACCCTGGCATCACTAGTGAAACAGTCTTGGCATGGCAATCTAGGACGGCGTGATACGGAGACAACCAATCCATGCCCAGGATGACCTCAAAATCGATCATTTCCCGCAATAGGAGATCTGCTCTAGTCTCGAAATTATAGAATGTAACCACACAGGACCGGTAGACCCGGTCTACAACCACGAAATCGCCCACAGGAGTGGAGACATGAACAGGAGTGCCCAAAGGTGCAGGAGCAATAACCAAGAATCAAGCAAACAGTGATGATACATAAGAATAGGTGGACCCTGGATCAAATAATACCGAAGCATCTCTGCCGCAGACGAAAATAATACTTGTGATGACGGTATCTGAGGCCAATGCATCTGGCCTGGGTGGAAGAGCGTAGAATCTGGCTGGAGCGCCGGCTGGCTGGCCTCCGCCTGACTAAGCAGTAGCTGGCTGACCTCTCCCTGTCTGACCTCCACCACTAGGTCGGCCCTGACCAGCCTGCCCTCCACCTCTAGGTGGCTGGGCAGCTGGTGCTGAAATTATGGGCTGCTGACCCTGCTGTACTGCCTTGCCCCGAAGCCCGGGGCAGGTCCTCTTCAGATGACCCGGATCTCCACACTCGTAGCACACTCTTGGTACCATAGCCTGTTGTCCTGGAGTCTGAGCCTGCTGACTCGAATACCCACTAGAAGAACCCTAGATGACCGGTGGGCGATAGGAACCCTCTGGCACAGCGCTGAAGTGAGCACTAGAAGAATCCTGATAACCAGAATACCCGCCGGAGGAACCCTGGATAGCTGGTGGGCGGTAAGAACTCTCCGGCATCGCACTGAAATAAGGTCTCGCTGGAGCACCTCGGGGAGGGGGTGGTGGTGCTGAATATGAGGGTCTGCTGGGATGGCCCCTCCCGGAGTGACCTCTACCCCTAGCTGGGGCACCTCTGAACTCTCCTGAAAATCGGGCCCTCTTGTCCTGCTGAATCTGATCTCTACCCCTCAGGCGATACCCCTCAATCCTGCGAGCAATCTCTACTACTAGCTGATACTCAGTACCCATCTCCACCTCTCGGGCCATGCTAGCTCGAATACCGGGGTGTAGCAAATCTCTGCACTCTCTCTGCATCTGTGGGAAGTACCATGAGTGCATGGCGAGACAACTCAGAGAACCTCGCCTCATAATCGGTCACAGACATCTGGCCCTGCTCATGGTGCTCAAACTGGTGCCGTAGCTCTTCCCTCTCAAAGGGTGGAATATACCTATCCAAGAACAACTGGGTGAACTGACCCCAGGTGAGGGGAGGAGAACTTGCTGGCCTGCCAAGAACATAGGACCGCCACCATCTACGGGCCCTGCCCTCCAGCTGGAAAGTAGTAAAGTGAACTCCATGTGACTCCAGTATCCTCATGTTGTGCAGTCTATCCCTGCACCTATCGATGAAGTCCTGGGCATACTCATGTCGCTCACCCCCGAAGGTAGGAGGGTGAAGCCTAGTCCATCTATCCAATAACTTCTGCGGATCGCCGTCCGCAGCTGGCCTAAGCTGGGGCGCCACTGCAGTAACTGGCTAGGCCCCATCTGCGGGTAGTGCACCCGGAGTCTGATACACTGCAGCTGCATGTCCAGGAGCCTGAGTAGTAGGGGTCTGGGCTCTCCCTCCTGCCTGTGAGGTAGCTGGGTCTGCTTGAAATAAACCAGCCTGAGTCATAGAGTCCATGAACCGAAGCATACGGCCCATAACCTCCTGAAATCTCGGTGCTGTCATGAAGTCTGTCGGGGTGGGCTCAGCTGCGGGCACCTCGCTCTGCACCTCAATAATAGGATCTCTCGCGGGATCTGCTGGCGATGCGATTGGACTAACTCTGGGACGCCCTCGTCCCCTACCACGGCCGGTGCCCTCCCCCGGCCTCTGCCTCGGCCTTGAGCAACAGGGGGAGCAGCTCCGCCCGGGTCTGGAACATCAGTCGTGCGTGTCCTCACCATCTATGAGAGAATAGAGAAGGAAACTTAGTATACTAACCACTGCACGAGATGAGATGAATAAAAGATAGTTTTCCTAAAAACCTATAGCCTCTCAAAGATAAATACAGACGTCTCCGTACCGATCCGTAAGACTCTATTAGGTTTGCCCATGACTTGTGAGACCTACGTGAACCTAATGCTCTGATACCATGTTGTCACGACCCAATTCGGTAGCAGGTCATGATGGCGCCCAACGCCATTGTTGGGCAAGCCAACGCGGAAGATACTAGCTAAACTTTCGGTCACCTTTACCCCAAAGTAGTTGAAAATAATTCTTTAAATTGGAATAATTCAGAAATGATGAATAAAAATCTTGATAATCATACAACCCCAAAATAATACTGTCTACAAATGTGTGGGTGCCAAGACCTGGTGTCACAAGCATTGGAATCTAGTAGAATACACAAAAGAATCACACTATCCTACTGTCCGAAACGGAATAGACAGCAAAAATACAAAAGGAAGACTTCTTCAGGCTGCAGAACGGCATGGAGGAGAAGCAGCTCACCGTAGAAGTCTCGAATCCGCTCAGAGATGTGCACCCGACTGATAGCCAGATGTACCTGCCTCAGACCCTATACAATTAAGTACAAATGTGTAGTATGAGTACATAAACAACATGTACCCAGTAAGTATCCCGTCTAATCTCGAAGAAGTAGAGACGAGAGGTCGACTTGATACTCACTAGGGTCAAATAATGTGAGGAAAAATTAATAACAAGCATGGATAGTACAAATTATTAGCATTCAATAATCATGGATTAACAGGTCTTTCCCAAGTATTGTCATGGATGTTTATCTATATCTCAAGCAGATATTAAATTCGGTTCTCAAAGAAAAATTCTAAGCAAAACATGCGCAAGTAACACCATGGGACGTACGGCTCGATCCAACATAAAAGTAAAATATGCACTGCCGAGGGTCGAACGGCTCGAACCATAGATGAATCTATTACCCCGCTCGCGAATCACCCGTGCGACACGGTCAAATATAAACAAGCACATCAACAAGCAACGATAAAAATATATCTGGGGAGTAGCTCTGCGCAGAAATACTAAATATTCTCTTCTAAAAGACCAAACGGGATAAGGTTCCTTCACTAGTCTCATTCTTCTTAATCAAATAGTCATATGAATCCGAATTTATCGTCACGTTACGAGAATATCACGTAGAGCATGCTTATGGGTCCTAGACTACTCGGACTTAACATAATAGTCGCTACGCACAGACTCTCGTCACCTAGTGCATACGTAGCCCCCATAAATATTGGCAATTAATTCAATTATTATACCTATGGGGACAATTCCCTCTTACAATGTTAGAAAGGAGACTCACCTTGCTCCAAAGTGCACCTCCAATGCCAAGAACAAGTCCAAGCCCTCAATTCGGAGCCGAACGATCCCAAACTAGTTAAACGAAGTAAGAACTAGTTAATATAGACTCATAAGATCGAATTCTAGCTATTTAAGCAATTTCCCAACCATTAACACAAGTTTCCTAAAATTCGACCCCGGGCCCACGTGCCCGGATTCCGAAATTTTTCGAAGGAAGTTGTTCTCTACAACCTAAGGATCACTAATATATGATTTCTAATTAATTCCATAACAAATTTTGTGGTTTAATCTATGTTTTATTAAAACCCTAGGTTTAGCTCTAACCTTTTGATTTTTCCTAAGTTCTAGTGTTTAATCTACCTAAAATACAAGTATTAAACTAAGTATGGGTGGAATAAACTTAGCTCACAATGCTATGTGAAGACCTTCTCTCAATAGCTCCCAAATCGCCCAAAGGAGGAGTGAAAATGTCATAACAATGACTTAGAGCCCGACTTTAATGAACCTCACTGGTTCAGTGATTTCCGCATCTACGGTCAGGGGACTGCATCTGCGGTCCCGCATCTGCGAGAATGCGACCGCATCTGCGAAAAGGGGAGGGAAGGCTGGGATCACATCTGCGGTCTCTGGGCCGCTTCTGCGGCGCCGCTTCTGCGGCTTGGGAGCCGCATCTGCGAAAATGGCCTGGGCCGCCCTGGGCCGCTTCTGCGATAGGAGGTCCGCATCTGCGGTCCAAGAACCGCAGATGCGGTTATGACAGAAGCAGCAGTTCTTCAGCCCTTTCTCAAAATTTCCACTTCCCTCGAGCCTCGTCCGATTGATGCTCGGGGCTCCGGGGCCCCGCCCGAACATACCGACAAGTCTGAAATCACGAGGCGGACCTACCCGAACCCTCGGAACACCCGGAACAACGCTAAATCTAGAATTTACCCCTTAAAACCAAATGAATCAAACTTATGAACTTCAAGTTCTTAACTTTCCTCCAACGGGCCAAAACGCCCTAAAACTACTTGGATTAACACCAAATTTTACAGGCAGGTCTTAAATGATATTTTGGACCTGTACCGGGCTTTGGAACCAAGATACGAGCCCGATACCTGGGAAATCAATAATTACTTTGTTTCTTTAAATCCTTAAAACTTTAGATTAACAATTTCTAATAAAAATTCATTACTCGGGCTAGGAACCTCGGAATAAGATTCCGGGCATATGCCCAGGTCCCATATTTTCGTACGGACCCTCCGGGACCGTCAAATCACGAATCCGGGTCCGTTTGCTCAAAATGTTGACCAAAGTCAAACTTAGTCCTTTAAGAAAATCATAAGGAATCCAATGGGCATATATCACCCAAAACCCTTCCAAATCCCAAACCAACCGTCCCCGCAAGTCATAAATTAGCTAAAGCAAGTAAGGGAAGTTTTATTTAAGGGAACGGGGTTCAAAAAGGCAAAATAACCAGGCGAGTCGTTACATTTTTTTATTAATTCTAAGGGTCTAAGAAAAATTATTTCATCATCTGAATATTGTTGAATGTCTATAATAAAATAATAATAATAATAAGCATTAACTTTGTACTTTAAAGTTGCGTATAATAGACCATTGTGGTCCCTTCCTTCCCCTGTAACGACCCAACCGGTCGTTTTGAGCATTTGCACTTCGCTCGCCAGTTCTCAGGCATGACTAGCCCCATATGATGTATTATGACTTATGTAAATCATCAGTTTTGGTTTTCAGGTTAATCGGAATAGATATGGAAGGATGATTCTCAGCTTGAAGCTTTAAATTTGAAAGGTTTGACTCAGTCTTGACATTTTAGTATTCGATCTCGGATTAGGATTTTTATGATTTGGTTAGCTCCGTCGGGTGATTTTGGACTAAGGAGCGTGATCGGAATGTATTTTGGAGGTTCGTGGTAGATTTAGGCTTGAATTGGCAAAATTGGAATTTTGGCGTTTTTCGGTTGGTAGTGGAGATTTTGATATAGGGGTCAGAATGGAATTTCGGAAATTGGAGTAGGTCCTTTGTGTCATTTGGGACGTGTGTGCAAAATTTTAGGTCATTTGGACGAGGTTTGATAGACTTTTTGATCGAATTTGAAATTCGGAAGTTTTTGGAATTCTTAGGCTTGAATCCGAGGGTGATTTGATGTTTTGATGTCGTTTTGAGTGTTTCGAAGGTTGGAACAAGTTTGAATGATGTTATGAGATATGTTGTCATGTTTGGTTGAGGTTTCGAGGGCCTCGGGTGAGTTTTGGGAGGTTAAGCGGATCAAATTCTTGTTTTGAAAGTCGTAGATTTTCCTTCAGTTCTGTTGCAGAAGTTTCTTCTTCGCGATCGCATGAGGAGGCTCGCGATCGCGTAGAGCAGTTGTAGAGGCAGTCGAGGTTGTTCTTCGCGTTCGTGCATTTGGGGCTGCGATCGCGGGAGTTGTTCAGGTAAAGCATCGCGAACGCGTGGGTTAAGTCGCCTTCGCGTAAGGTTTAGTGGACCGGAGTTGGACCACGTGTTTGTTCATCGCGAACACGGTCCCTTGTCTGCGATTGCGTAGGTGTGAGGGAGTAGTGTATCGCGTTCACGTGGGGAGAGACGCGTTCGCATAGGGTTATTCCTGAGTCAGCAAAGTTTTTTCTTCGCGATCGCGATGGTCTTCCCGCGATCGCTATTAAGGAACTTAAATCCCTCAGAATGTTTAAATAGCCATCTTCGCGAATTTTAGGCCATTTCTCACCATTGTTGGCCGGGTTTGAAGCTTTTTGAGAGGGATTGAAGAGGGAATCAAATGGGAACACTTGGAGGTAAGATTTTTTGAACTCAATACTCGATTCTATGGCATTATTTCACTGATTAGGCTTGAAATTAGTGGAAAATAAGGGTTAAATTTGGGGAATTAGGGCTTGATATTGGAGAGTGTAAATTGGGAATTTGAGGGGCCATTTTGGGGTCCGATTTTGATGTTCTTGATATGTATAGACTCGTGGGAGGATAAGGATTCTAGTGATATGATTTTCATCGAAATCCGAGACGTGGGCCCGGGGGTCGGGTTTGGCCAATTTCGGGATTTTCGATGTAATTTGGTTATTTTTGCGTGGGCTTTGTTCCTTTAGCCTATTTTGATGTTATGATTCTGATTTCGGATAGATTCGGGGCGAGTTGAGGCCGATTTGAGAGGCAAAGGCATCGCGGGCTAGAGTTTGGACCGGATTGAGGTAAGTAATGATTGTAAATGTTGTCCTAAGGGTAAGAAACCCCGGATTTCACATTGTTGTGCTATTTTGAGGTGACACACATGCTAGATGACGAGCGTGGGGTCGTACACCGTTGGGGATTTTTACTTGGTCCGTCCCGTACGATTTTTAAGTCGCGTATTTGATTGAACACTGTTTAATATTATTTTGTTTTGGAAAATATTACTATGTTTGAGGCTGAATGCCGTGTTTGGGCCTTGTGCTGACTGTTTCGACCTTTAGGGGCTTTTCACTACTATTTCCTCACTATTTTTGATAATATTTACACTCAGTCATGCTATGCTTTCACTGATTTCATAACTCGGATTTATTTACTCCTTTTGATTTTATAAATGATCTTTTGAGCCGAGTACCTGTTTTACTGTTAGCTCGAGGGGCTTGAGAGATTTCTGACTGAGTGTGGCCGAGGGCCTGTGTTGTGAGGATATCATGGGATCGGGCTGCGCGCTGCAGCATGTGGTACTGATTTGTGATATATGAGAGGCCGAGGGCCTGATTTATTATGCCACGAGTTGGCTTGTGATTGTTATGAGACCGAGGGCCTGTTGATTATGCCACAAGATGGCTTGTTATAGCGCTTGGGCTGTAGGAGCCCCTCCGGAGTCTGTACACCCCCAGTAAGCGCGGGTACCCAGTGTGTGTGATGTGATATTGCCCGAGGGGCTGTTGTTGTTTTATGTTGTTACCCGAGGGGCTGATTACGAGTGATTATGAAGTATCCCGAGGGGTTGGTTCTGCTGATATTATGCCCGAGGGGCGGTTTATGGTACTTGTTTTGCCCAAGGGGCTGTTTTCGTTTCTATCGTTTTACTCACGGTTTCATTACTCGTTTGAAACTATTGAAAGATGTTTTAAAAGGTTTTACTGAACTGAGTTGTTTTTATGAGTTTTATTGCTTTACTGTATTGTTTTGGACTTATACTGTTTTGCTGTAGCGTTATGACGTGGTTTACGTGTTTTCTTATTGCTCAGCTGCCTTTACTTTTATTACTTACTAAGTTGGCCTACTCACATTACTCCCTGCACCTTGTGTGCAGATCCAGGAGTCTCGGGTCGCGATAGGGAGAGCTGATCAGCCTTTCAGCAGGTCTCCGGAGTTGACTAGGTAGCTGCTTGGCGTTCGCAGCCCAGTGTTTCTCCTTCCTATCTTATTCAGCTTTGTATTAGCACTTATTTTCAGACTATGTTGTCCTTTCTTATTCCGAGATAAGTTGTAGTTGCTCATGACTGGTGACACCAAGATGCCGGGATGTGTTATGTTTCCGCACTATTTATTTTAACCTATATTATGGGATTTTAGCTAATTAATGACTTAAAATGACTTATTATAAATGTCTGGTTGGTTTTGGGGTTTGTGTCGGCTGGCCTAGTTTCACGATAGGCGCCATCACGACCGGGTCCGTTTTAGGGTCGTGACAAGTTGGTATCAGAGCCTAGGTTGCATAGGTCTCACGAGTCATGAGCAGGTTTAGTAGAGTCTCGCGTACCGGTACGAAGATGTTTGTACTTATTTTCGAGAGGCTGCAGAACCTTTAGGAAAATCCCACATTCTTGAATTCTCATCGTGCGACATTGATTCAGCTTGAAATGTAACTCTTGAAATTCCTTCCACGCGTTCGTATGCGCGCATGAGCGCTCGGTATCAGCTGTGCATCGACGACTTGTGATTCCCTGAACGAGAGGCGAGATGTGATTTCTATGTGTTGATGTTGAGCTAGTCTGGAGGACTTCGGGCCGGGCTTTGTCTATAGCTTGAGCACTAAGGTGTTGATTGTTTGAGCGCGTGCTTTTGGATTTATATGTTCGGTAGTGTCACTATTAGTGGAAGTGATGGCTGGACGGCTACGTGATGAGTATGATGTGACTGCGAGATGTGTTCATATGATTTGAATGTGATGAGGAGGGTCCGCTTGAGGGTAGAAAGAACTATCTGGTGCTTGTTGCCATCGTGAATTGATGTATAGCCGAGTTGTGGGTGTGTTGAAGGATCCTTTCATGTTGTCTAGTTAGGGAGTGAAGTAGTTTTCATGTTATGATATGAGTTCAGACACAGGAAGATTAAGTGATTGCGTGATGTTTATGACGGTGGAAGGGTATGCAGAGATGTTGGTTTGAGGCGAAGCAGGTGGGTTATCTCCTGCGGAGTGTTCTGAAGTTGGTGTGATCCTTATGTTGTTTGTTGGAAGACCTCTTTTACCAGTGAAATATATGTGTAACTTGAATTTGGATCGCTTAAAAGAGTGGGCTTGACTATTACGAGGGTGAATGCGAGATTTGCAGAGATTTGAAGTACTAGATGGCTTGTGTTGCACGAGCTTATAAAGGGTTGAGTTTAATCACACTATGGTATTATGGCGATATTGGAGTATAGGCATTGCGAGTTATTGTGTGTTGTGATCTATCGCTTTGAGCCAAGTGGGGGAGTCTGCTATTGATCGGTTGATTGCACGATTATATGCTATGTTGGTTCCAGTTTGAGGTATACTGGTGAATCAGTTATGGCTTATAGAGGGTGAGATCGAGGATGACTCGAGTACGGGTAATTTTGGATAGGAGTTGTGTTATGCCTTATGGGTGTATAAGAATCATGGAATGACTTGAGTTGTCACTGGTGAAGGATGTAATGTGCGTGGAGCAGGAAATTATTTGGTCGCATTAAGGTGGGGTTACATTCCGGGGTGTTGGAGTGCTGATAGAGCACAGGTCGTTCGGTCCGGTTGATTAGTCTAATTGAGGTTGAGCAGAGTGGATGACTCCCGAGAGTGGTTTTGAAGCGATTCAAGATTTGCATGTAGCAATTTGGGGATCGTCAGGATGTGTATTTGGCTAGAAACTGAGGTTTACATTGGAGGATGACAAGACTTGTGGCATTTTTGAATCATTATGGATCCTACATACCAGTATCTGAAAGGAGAAGGTAATGGCCTTAGATTTGCAGAAGGTCTCTTCAGAGCGGGTATCCCGGCTGTGGTACTTTTGGGGGTGCTTCAGAAGAATACAACGGTTTATGAGCTTTAGGACGGTGTGCTCTTATGCTAAAGTTCGCGGGGCAAGTTTTAGTTGAGGATAGTGGTGCACTAGCAAGGAAATGTATCAATTTGAAGGTAATTCGGAAGGAACTCAGAGAATTTGGACATGCTAGGTAGTAGGTTAGATCGGTGTGGTAATGGATATGATCGGTTCTTGGGTGTTTATAAAGCGGTGGGTTTCTACAGGTGTTTCGTGGCAATGCTCTTAGGTTTTGATGGCTTGCGTAGCTTGGTTGAGTTAGAAGGAGTCAGTCCTGATGGTTCGGTTTTGTGCAAAGGGGGTTCGTAGAGTTCTTGATGATTTCTACCACGGTTAGAGATGTATATTTTCTACTGCTGTGAGGAACATGTGATGTATAATGATTTTCTTCTAAATGGGATCAAATGGAAAGTTCTTGGTGAGTTGAGTACATAGTTGCTTGTGGCTTGGAATGGATTATGAAGTCCTCATATTTGGCACAGGATGGCATGGTATATGTGGTATGTTGTGTAGGGTTGAGATTGCATGTGTAAGTTCACAGTTCAGTTCTGAAAGTAAGGTCATAAATTCTTAGGCAGCACAGGCAGTTTTATATGATTTGGCAAATGATATTACTAATTGATGTGGCTTGAAGAGGGCATACATTTCAGAAAGGGCAATGTGATTGAGTTAATAATACATCATTGGTATTGCGGCACTCTCTTGTTTGATCGACTACTGATATTCGAATTTTCATGGTGGCACAGAAGAATTTTGAGTATCCCTCGTAGAGTGGTTGGGTATTAGAGGTGTGTCATATATTCAGATAGTGGAATTAGGATCGGATATGGTGATTCGTGTGCTATATGGATTAGGAGAACTGGAGTTCTCATAAACAGGCTATGTTGTGGTTGTAGGTCGCGTGTGTCGGCCTTGTGTGGTGACTATCGGGGGTTTGGAGACGCGAGTGGATCCGTTGTTGCTTAGTATGTTGGATTTTGAGGTGATATTGGGTATGGACTGGTTTTCTCTGAGTCTTGTTATTCTGGACTGTTGCGCTAAGTCAGCGACGTTGGCTAAGCCGGGGATGCCACGAATTGAGTGGCGAGGTTTGGCGGATTATGTTCCCAGTAGGGTGATTTTATTTCTGAAGACCTAGCGGATGGTTGGGAAGGGTTGTCTTCTTATTCCACCTTCGCGAGGGATTTTTCGGATGTGGTTCCTGCGGCCGGGCATGCCGCTGGTCAGGGTTGTTGATTTCGGTATTGATTTGGTGCCGGGCACCGTATCGTATGGCACCGGCGGAGTTAAAGGAGTTAAAGGAGCAGCTTCAGGAACTCTTTGATAAGGGGTTCATTGGTAGGCCAATATGGATGTGTGTTCCGCATCGAGTAGGCTTTGTTGACTCCGAGTTGTTATCGTTGAGGGATGTGTTGATTCGATTGTTATAGAGCTTATTAGTGTTCTGCAGCGATCTATGAGTTACCTTTCCGTATTGCGGGGCGTTATGATTTGTTGGTTATAGGCACATATGGTGCGGTTCTATCGGGGTCTCATAGTGGAATTCGAGCGGGAAGAGTATTGGGTATTGCTCTGTGGATGGCGTATCAGTTGTGTCCTTTCGGGTTTGTGTGGTGTTACGTCATTGTTTCGCCATGGTTATGATGATTTGCTTTTGGTACTAGACATCAAATTGCGCGTGGTTGTTGATTTTGAGCATAGTGACTTGGGGTGTTTCAAGTGGACCAGTGTTTGGATAGGGTCGCACGTTGCAGCGAGGTTATGTGGAGGTATGATCCTTCGGGTTAGATTCGTGTGTTCTGGTTCTACAATGTGTGATGAGTTCTCAGCATGGTGTGGTGGTGGTACTAGTGAGCTTGCAGTACAACTCTCTCAGTTGAGTCATTTTTTCCATGATTGGAGTACATTTGAACTGTTACTTATTGGTGCGCGGGTCGCACGGGTTATGGATCTAGATTGTATCGATGTGTCATGTCACTAGAGTTGTCGTGTTGGATGAGACGAGGTCACTGAGATCCAGAATGAATACTATCGGATTCGATTTCGGCATGTTGGAAGAATAATGTCGGGATTCGGCTTAGGAATTTACTATGGTCCTTTCCAAAGGAGAGGGAGCTTCATGAATGGTTGATCTGAGGAATGGTTATGACTTTTTGTGTGTTTCTTTCATCATTGGCAGTATACGAAAGTGTTGGAATGAGGCTTTGCTTGATAAGGCGTTTATTACCGGTATTGGGTTGTTTGAGCAACTATTGTGATTTGAAGTTATCGCTACGAGTGTTTGAGTTAGGTGGTATGTCATGTGATTACATCTTGGGTTACAGATAGGGTTTGATACAGCTTGTTTGGACTTATACAGCGTGTTCAGATTTATTCGGTGTGTAGATGTGAGGTTCTGATCTTGTAGATAATTTTGGAAGTGGAAATTTGGGTTCTAAGGTTCATGGGCATGGTTGGATTGCGAAATTTCAGTCATGTTGCGTTATCAGACCTGTATGGGGCAGGGTGATGCGGGATCACCCCCGGGTATGTGCATGGTAAGGTTATACAATGATTCGTTGCCTTTTGGAACAACTCTGGGCACGTTCGAAGACGAACGTATGTTTAAGTGGGGGAGGATGTTACGACCCGACCGGTCGTTTTGAGCATTTGCACTTAGCTCGCCAGTTCTCGGGCATGACTAGCCCTGTATGATGTATTATGACTTATGTAAATCGTCGGTTTTTGTTTTCAGGTTAATCGGAATAGATATTGAAGGATGATTCTCAGCTTGAAGCTTTAGATTTGAAAGGCTTGACTCAGTCTTGACTTTTTAGTATTTGATCTCGGATTAGGATTTTTATGATTTGGTTAGTTCCTTCGGGTGATTTTGGACTTAGGAGCGTGATCGGAATATATTTTAGAGGTCCGTGGTAGATTTAGGCTTGAATTGGCAAAATTGGAATTTTGGCATTTTCCAGTTGGTAGTGGAGATTTTGATATAGGGGTCGGAATGGAATTCCGGAAATTGGAGTAGGTCCGTGGTGTCATTTGGGACGTGTGTGCAAAATTTCAGGTCATTCGGACGAGGTTTGATAGACTTTTTGATCAAATTCGGAATTCGAAAGTTTTTGGAATTCTTAAGCTTGAATCCGAGGGTGATTTGATGTTTTGATATTGTTTTGAGTGTTCCGAAAGTTGGAACAAGTTTAAATGATGTTATGGGATATGTTGGCATGTTTGGTTGAGGTCCCGAGGGCCTCGGGTGAGTTTCGGGTGGTTAAACGGATCAAATTCTTGTTTTGAAAGTTGCAAATTTTCCTTCAGTTCTGTTGTAGAAGTTTCTTCTTCGCGATCACGTGAGGAGGCTCGCGATCGCGTAGAGCAGTTGTAGAGGCAGTCTAGGTTATTCTTCACGTTCGCGTATTTGGGGCTGCGATCGCGGGAGTTGTTCAGGTAAAGCATCGCGAACGCGTGGGTTAAGTCGCGTTCGCGTAAGGTTTAGTGGACCGGGGTTGACACGCGTTTGTTCATCGCGAACGCGATCCCTTGTCCGCGATCACGTGGGTGTGAGGGAGTTGTGTATCGCGTTCGCGTGGGGAGAGACGCGTTCGCGTAGGGTTATTTCTGAGTCAGCAAAGTTTGTTATTCGCGATCGCGATGTTCTTCCCGTGATCGCGATTAAGGAACTTAAATCCCTGGGCAGAATGTTTAAATAGCCATCTTCGCGAATTTTAGGCCATTTCTCACCATTGTTGGCCGGGTTTGAAGCTAGAGGGATTGAAGAGGGAATCGAAGGGGAACACTTGGAGGTAAGATTTTTTAAACTCAATACCCAATTCTATGGCATTATTTCACTGATTAGGGCAATTAATGGAAAATAAGGGTTAAATTTGGGGAATTAGGGCTTGATATTGGAGAGTGTAAATTGGAAATTTGAGGGGCCATTTGGGGTCCGATTTTGATGTTCTTGATATGTATAGACTCATGGGAGGATGAGGATTCTAGTGATGTGATTTTTATCGAAATCCGAGACGTGGGCTCGGGGGTCGGGTTTGGCCAATTTCGGGATTTTCGGTAATTTGGTTATTTTTGCGTGGCCTTTGTTCCTTTAGCCTATTTTGAAGTTATGATTCTTATTTTGGATAGGGTCGGGGCAAGTCGAGGCCGATTCGAGAGGCAAAGGCAGCGCGGGCTAGAGTTTGGACCGGATTGAGGTAAGTAATGATGTTTTTAGACTTGTGCGGGTGATTGGTTTGGAGCCCCGGGGGCTCAGGTGAGTTTCGGAGTAGCTTCGGAGTGTTTTGTGAAAGAGTTGAAATTTCTGGTTCTGGTATGATCGCATTTGCGAGGAATTGGTCGCAAATGCAATCATCGCATTTGCGAGAGTGAGCTCGCATTTGCGAGCCTGGGCTTCTGAGGGTAAGTTCGCATTTGCAAACGAAGGACCGCTTTTGCGAGGCTGTCACCTTCGCATTTGCGAAGGATCTTGTCACAAATGCGACCAGGGCAGGGATAGCTAGGCTTCGCATTTGCGATTAATTTTTCGCAAATGCGACATCGCATTTGCGAGCCGGATGTCGCAAATACGACATCTGCAACTGGAACCCAGGGCTTCTTACCCCGAGACTTAGCCCATTTCCTTCATTTCCCCCTTGGTCTTAGGCAATTTTTGGAGCTCTTGGAAGAGGGTTTTCACCTAGCACTTTGAGGTAAGTAATTTCTACACAACATGAGTTAAATACATAGATTATGGGTCGATTAACATGTGAAAATTAGGGAAAATCAAGGGTTTAGATGAAAAACCTAGAGTTTGATAAAAACAAGATTTAACCACGAAATTTGCGATGGAATGAAGTAGAAATTATATATTATTGATCCTTAAGTTATGGATAACAACTTCCTTCAAAAATTTCCGGAATCCGGGCACGTGGGCCCTGGGATAAATTTTAGGAACCTTGCATTTAGGGTTGGGAAATTGGTTTAATAATTAGGATATGAACTTTCGAGCATGTATTGACTATTTCTTACCCCATTTGAATAGTTTTGGATCGTTCGGCTCCAATTTGGAGGTTTGAGTGCGTTCTTGAATTGGGATATAGGCTTCGGGGCAAGGTGAGTCTCCTTTCTAACCTTGTAAGAGGGAATTGTCCCCATAGGTGAATTAATTGGATAATGTGCTTCTGTTTGTGGGGGGCTACGTACGCACGAGGTGACGAGAGTCCGTGCGTAGCTACTATTATGCTTAAGTCCGGGTAGTCTAGGACCCAAAAGCATGCTTTACTTGCAATATTTGAAATCTTGTTGTCAATTTAAAAATGCTTAAAACATATCGAACGTGTAAATGAATTTCTAAAAAAGGACTAGTCATCGTTTCTTGATTTTTAAAAGAGAAATTGCCTTTTCTTGGATAATTGTTTCCTGATGAAGTCTTGATTGACTGTTTGAATGTGTGTATCTATGGGTACCTGCGTCGCATGTATGATTCGCGAGCGGGGTAACTCTATTATTTATATTTGACCGCGTCGCACGTATGATTCACGAGCGGGGTAATAGATGCATCTATGGTTTGCGCCATTCGACCCTCTGGCAGTGCACAGTTTAAATATTGTTGGATCGGGCCATACGTCCTCAGCATGATTTGCGCATGCTTGTATTGCTTGACTTGAAATTTATTGAAGTGATATTGTTTCTTCCCGGTTTGAGAATAAATGTATAAATGATGAAAAGGGATTTGGGAATTTCCTATAAAAGAAAGAACTGCTTATTTGCTTCACTTTATTGAATTAAAATCATGCCTATACAAATCCTCAATTTGTTACATTATTGATTTATCATTATTGGGCCATTAGTAAGTGTCGAAGTCGACCTCTCGTCTCTACTTCTTCGAGATTAGGCGGGATACTTACTGAGTACACGTTGTTTTCTTACTCATGCTACACTTGCTGTGCATTTTTGTTGCACAGACATATGCATCTCTAGCGGCCTAGTGGGCGTAGCAGCATGGTTGATACAGATACTTAGGTGAGCTGCACCTCTCGAGACGATCCACAGCCAGCAGAGTCTCCTTCAGATTTCCACATTTACTTTCTGTCCTATTTGTATTTCGAGCAGTTGTTGTATTATATTGTTTCCTAGAGATAGCTCATGCACTTATGACACCGGGTTCTGTGATGATTATGGGATATTTTGTATTGACTTCTTGACACTTATATCTAATTTGAAATGAGTATCTCTTACTAGAAAAATTGAAGGAAAATCAGAGTTGTCACAATTATTTAAATGAGAATTTAATTAAGCATTTATGGTTGGCTTGCCTGACAGCAGTGTCTGGCACCATCACGACCCTTGGTGGATGTTAGGTTGTGACAACATGGTATCAGAGCACTAGGTTCCCTTAGGTCTCACGAGTCATGAGCAAGTCTAGTAGAGTCTCGCGGATCGGTACGGAGACATCTGTACTTATCTTCGGGAGGCTACAGGGCTGTTAGGAGTACTTCCTTTCTTGATTCCTCATCGTGCAGTTTGATTCCTTTGAGGTTTATGCCTTCATTTCCTTCCTATTCAATCTTATGCGACCTGAGCGCTTATTATAAATCAAGAATTGAGAATTTTTAAAGGTACTACAGAGGTGGTACGGGATGCTTCTCTTGGCGTAGTTGATTTGACTATTGTCGTCGCCTTGTGGAAGGATATTCTGTCGTTCCAGCTCAGTAGCTGTACTTCTGAGAGCTCTGAGGCTAGGCACAAGTTACCATGATGCTTATGAACGATTGTCGCGCAGTATTGATGTGATGGTAGGATGCTTGCCTACGTGTTGGGGCAGTGAATGACTTGAGGGAGGTTTACTCAGTGCCTAATTTAGAGATTCGATATTTTATTCCCGGTGGGGGAAAGGCAATTGGGCTAAGGATGTTTAGATTTGGGTTGATGGAGTAATGAGGCTTGGTATTTGCGAGTGCGGTGGAATTCTCATCTGTGATGAGGTGCCATTGTCCTTGTTGAATGTACTAAGTTCGTCGGTGTTAAGACCTTCAACAATTCGCCTTTGGGGCAGGATATTGTAAGATAGTATTGGAGAAGTGGCTGTCAGAGGTCGCGAGGTGCGGTGGTTCGGGATTGAATGTGTATTTCTAATGCTGACGGCTCGAGAAAGATGACCTTCGGAAAGGTTTAGAATTTAGTAGCGGTCTATTGGCTCGAGAGCTACTGAGTTAGATTTTTGATCTAAGGCATCAGCTGAGCAGCGAAGGATGATGAAGGACGTGTGGAAAGTGTCATACGGTGGTTAAATTTCTAGAAGGTCAAGTGTAAGAAGCGGAATTCGAATAGTTGCTTAAAGAAGAGGGTTTGGCCAAAGTGGGAGAGTGGCAGAGCAGCACATGGATTCGGTGGCAGGATAATTACACCCTTGAGGAAAGATTAGAGTGATTTGGGGAATTTTAGCGGATGGTGACTGGGTCTGCGAGCTTAATTGGAAATATTGGCTAGCATAACGGCGGGAGATTTGATATGACGGAAAGGAGCTGCTTGATATGAAGAAGGATACAACATAACTTCGAATTGGAAGATATTGTCGCACATTTAGTTAATGTCCACGAAGAGTAAATGGACTCGTGCAGCTGGTGGATGAGCACGGGCTCAAGATGGGGTTATTGATGTCGTCGTAATTATACCCCATGCAGCGACGTTGGAAGATGTCGGCGCGCAGTCTCCACATTTGGGGATGTCTCCTACGAGCAGATCAGCGGTCGCGTGGTTGGCAAAGCTTCGGCGAAGGATTGTATTAACTATCCGGTAAGAGGTCTAATATGTGAATGTTGCTAGAGATTCAGAGTGTTCACGAAATGCTAAAGGAAGGATTTCGGGGAATCTGGCAGTTTAATTGTGCAAGGTCATGTCAATAGGAGATAAAGGATCTTGGTGGGTTCCAAGGTTGTGTGATGGTGGCTTCAAGCTAAGTGGGAGAGTCCCACTGCCTACGATGGGGTTGTATGATTATTTTCTTGTGAGGTTTCAGGTTATTGGCATATTGGTAAGTTGTTTCAGCTAAGGAAAGAGAACATCATTAGTA
Source organism: Nicotiana attenuata (assembly GCF_001879085.1). Lineage (NCBI taxonomy): Eukaryota > Viridiplantae > Streptophyta > Magnoliopsida > Solanales > Solanaceae > Nicotiana > Nicotiana attenuata. The sequence goes on from NW_017670426.1 coordinate 265,284, forward strand.
ATTTTGATGCAAAGGAATTGAAGAATGTGTTCTATAATTGGCATCATCGATTCATGTTCAGGCTTTGGGAAGACTCAGGAATTATGCTTCGCGTAAAAGTGAGTTGCAAGGAAGGTGATTCGACAGGGTGCTTCTTGAGAGGGTGGTCATGTGCTAGCGGAGCCTTGCAGTTGATTATATTCGGGACCATGCCAGAGTGGGTGACTCTCAATAACGGTCCTCATGAATTCAAAGGTTAAAATGCGGTGCCTAAGGATTCAAGCCACGGTATGTTTAAGAATCGAGCTTGTGAAGCAACTCAGAATGTTCTAAGAAGTTTTGGCTTGCAGTGTAGCATTGGGAGGAAAGGGAGAAAAGGACTTCAGATTCGTAGAGGAATTATCAGAATGGATGTGCCAGTTGAGATGCGAATATGCGCACAAGGAAGGTATGAAGTGGTTCGTGGGATTTGAGACAGCAAGGTATCGTGTTACAAGTCCACTCAGGTTGAGTGCATTATGTATGGAATGAAGTTATTATTATTCTATGGCAACTAAGGACAAATTGCAAGAGGTTGGGTTGGTTAGCCATGGTTGAGTTGGCATACTGGTGGCAGTGATCAGTTCCTTCAGCGTAATTAAGTTATGCTAGTGATTTGTGATGGTACGTGTGAGGCTTGTCCCACCGTAATTGATTTTATTCGGAAGTATTCAAGTGTTATGGCCTGTGATGTGGAAGCGGATCCCGGAAGGGTTGTGGTGGTTTAGGCCACTACATGAAGATTTGAATGTTCTACGGTTATGAGAAATCACTTGTGTGTTGCCATGGTTCTCTTGTAATGAGTTAAGTAAAAAGTTTCCATGTGAGGAAGTGTTTACCATGGTAGTGGTTCAGGAGTTGTGATGAAATTCCTGTACTACCGCATGCTGGCTTGTTAGGTGCAGTGAGCGGTAGGAAATTTGAAAGTGAGGATCAAGGTTGCGACTTGGTGTTGACAAGGATGTCACGAGCTCGGATGAGCATGAGAGGGATTTGAATGTTTAGAGTAAGCTGGCATTGTCTTCAGCGTCACCTGAGATTGGTGTTTTATGAAAGAGGCTTTGCATCCTGGTTATGGGTTCTTGATCGCTTTTCAGCGTTAGTGCGGCTGGTGGTATGGATGTGTAGGCTTGTTATCTATTACGAAAGGTCGTGGGAGCGTGCCCAACGGGAAGATTTTTTATGTGTGGTGTGTAGTTACTGGATTGATTGAAGAATTAAACCAAGTATGAAGATTGTGGTGATATCATTAATTTGAGAATTTATGCCTGGAGGGCACTCGATTTATTGGGTTATGGACTGTGGAGGTTTGCTCCGGTTATGATGGTTATTTTGGTGTGTTATGGGAAGAAGAGGGTTATTATGGACCCAAAAAAGATTACTGGCCTAGTTCGGTACGATCAGAATCGGCTTGAGGTCTGTGGGTGATTTAAATATGAATATGGGCTCTATATCGGGCCGAATGTGTTCATTTCAGCATAGCTCTCCTTATGGAGGAGTATTCGGACGTTGGATGTTAATTCATCGTCGGCTATTTCATGTAATACTATATTGTGCCACGTGAGTTGCGAAACGGCTTGGTAAATTTCTTATGTGTTGGAGTTCCGCATAGCGAGGGTGTTATGTGAGCAAGATGGCTCTATAGTTTTAGAACATATATCGCACCTCAGTTGTGCTTGAGTTTGTTAGCTTATGGCACTATATGTCCCCTCAGGGATGGTATTATGCACTTAGCGTGCTTGTGACCGATATTCGGTATTGTGTTGTAATGAGCAATTTAGCTCGATGTGTATCTCCTTATGTGAATTTTATGTGTGGATCTGGTGGCACGCCGCCATGAGTATGTTGTTTGGATCAGGTTGCACGCCGCAATAGTGTGATGATAGTTACAGTCCCTTATATTCTATTCTGTGTGTTTTGTTTCCCATTTTTTGAGGAGAGTTCATATTAGTTGCGTGATTTGAGTAGTCCCTTCCAGACTTCATTTTCTTATGTGTTGCATTCGAGTTGGTAGCCTATTGGCACATTGTGGCATCATATGAGACTTTTGGTCATGTTTGGAGTGGCTTGTTGCCTGAGCGGTTTGTACTGGGTGAGACAAGGTTATTGGATCTAGGATCAGTGCAATCGGATTGTATGAAGAGTATTAAAGAGCAAAGATCATTATTTGGTTCAGAATGAGGTAATGTTCTTGTACGGAGTGTAGCCTCGATGAATTGTTGACCCGGCAGTTGGTTATGAATTTCTACATGTCTCTTCCGTCGTGGCAGTATCGTAAGAGTTGGAACAAGACTTATATATATCATGAGGCGAGTTGTGAGCATCAGATTTGGGCAATTTTGGTTATTATGATCAGAGAATGTTATTATGGTTCTGTGAATGATGCGGTGCATGGTGAGAATTAAGCAAAGGTATGCAGTCATGTTCTGGTACCTCGTGTAGTGATTGATACGCTGTTCATATGTAGGAAGTAGGCCTGGCAGAGAATTCCGGATGTTAGAATTGGGTTCTAAGCTTATTTGTTTGAATAAAAGAGAATATCTTCATATTTGATCGAGTTAAGGTGCACAACTAAGCTGTGGTAGCACGAGTAGGTGCTCAAGGTGTTGAACAGTGATTTCGGACAACTCCGGTGCAGTTCTCAGCACGTTCGAGGACGAACGTATGCTTAAGTGGGAGAGAATGTAACGACCCGACTGGCCGTTTTGAGCTCTAGTGCGTCGTTCAGCGGTTTGAAGCCCTAAGTAGCTTCACTTCAAGAATTATGACTTGTACGCGTGGTCGGAATTGAATTCCAGAAGTTCGGAGTTGATTTGGAGAGAGAATTCTCATTTCGGAAGCTTTAAGTTGAAAGAATTGACTAAGATTGGATTTTTGAGTAAACGACCTCGAAATCGGGATTTGAAGGTTCCAGCAGGTTCGTATGATGATTTCGGACTTGGGCGAATGCCCGGCTCGGGTTTTGGAAGACTCGGAACGTTTCGGCACCTATTGTGGAAGTAGCATTTTTGGAAGAATTTCATAAGTTTGGGTTGAAGTGCATTTCAGTGTTATCGATGTCCGTTTGGGATTCCGAGTCTGGGAATAGCTCCGTATGGTGATTCTGGTGTTGGGAGCGCGATCAGAAGTGAATTCGGAGGTCCTTGGGTCATTTTGGAATCATTTGGCTAAAGATAGAAATTTGAAGGTTTTTGGGAAGTTTGATATCGGGGTCGGATTCCGATTCCGACCCCGATATCAAAATTTGAGGTCAATCAGACGTGATTTGATAGGTTTAAACGTCGGAAGTAGAAGTTTGAAATTTTAAAGTTCATTAAGCTTGAATTGGAGTGCGTTTCATGGTTTTAGCGTTGTTTGATGTGATTTGAGGCTTCGAGCAAGTCCGTGTTATGTTTTTAGACTTGTGCGGGTGTTTGGTTTGGAGCCCCGGGGGCTCGAGTGAGTTTCGGAGTAGCTTCGGAGTGTTTTGTGAAAGAGTTAAAATTTCTGGTTATGGTATGATCGCATTTGCGAGGAATTGGTCGCAAATGCGATCATCGCATTTGCGAGAGGGAGCTCGCATTTGCGAGCCTGGGCTTCTAAGGGGAAGTTCGCATTTGCGAACGAAGGACCGCTTATGCGAGGCTGTCACCTTCGCATTTGCGTGGGATCTTGTCGCAAATGCGACCAGGGCAGGGTTAACTAAGCTTCGCATTTGCGATTTTGCAAATGTGACATCGCATTTGCGAGCCTGATGTCGCAAATGCGACATCTGCGACTGGAACCCAGGGCTTTTTACCCCGAGAGTTAGCCCATTTCCTTCATTTCCCCCTTGGTCTTAGGCGATTTTTGGAGCTCTTGGAAGAGGGTTTTCACCTAGCACTTTGAGGTAAGTAATTTCTACACAACATGAGTTAAATACGTAGATTATGGGTAGATTAACATGTGAAAATTAGGGAAAATCAAGGGTTTAGATGAAAAACCTAGAGTTTGATAAAAACAAGATTTAACCACGAAATTTGCGATGGAATGAAGTAGAAATTATATATTATTGATCCTTAAGTTATGGGTAACAACTTCCTTAAAAAATTTTCAGAATCCGGGCACGTGGGCTCGGGGATGAATTTTAGGAACCTTGCGTTTAGGGTTGGGAAATTGGTTTAATAGTTAGGATATGAACTTTCGAGCATGTATTGACTAGTTCTTACCCCATTTGAATAGTTTTGGATCGTTCGGCTCCAATTTGGAGGTTTGAGCGCGTTCTTGAATTGGGATATAGGCTTTGGAGCAAGGTGAGTCTCCTTTCTAACCTTGTAAGAGGGAATTGTCCCCATAGGTGAATTAATTGGATAATGTGCTTCTGTTTGTGGGGGGGCTACGTACGCACGAAGTGACGAGAGTCCATGCGTAGTTACTATTATGCTTAAGTCCGGGTAGTCTAGGACCCAAAAACATGCTGTACTTGCAATATTTGAAATCTTGTTGTCAATTTAAAAATGCTTAAAACATATCGAACGTGTAAATGAATTTCTAAAAAAGGACTAGTCATCGTTTCTTGATTTTTAAAAGAGAAATTGCCTTTTCTTGGATAATTGTTTCCTGATGAAGTCTTGATTGACTGTTTGAATGTGTGTATCTATGGGTACCTGCGTCGCATGTATGATTCGCGAGCGGGGTAACTCTATTATTTATATTTGACCGCGTCGCACGTATGATTCACGAGCGGGGTAATAGATGCATCTATGGTTTGCGCCATTCGACCCTCTGGCAGTGCACAGTTTAAATATTGTTGGATCGGGCCATACGTCCTCAGCATGATTTGCGCATGCTTGTATTGCTTGACTTGAAATTTATTGAAGTGATATTGTTTCTTCCCGGTTTGAGAATAAATGTATAAATGATGAAAAGGGATTTGGGAATTTCCTATAAAAGAAAGAACTGCTTATTTGCTTCACTTTATTGAATTAAAATCATGCCTATACAAATCCTCAATTTGTTACATTATTGATTTATCATTATTGGGCCATTAGTAAGTGTCGAAGTCGACCTCTCGTCTCTACTTCTTCGAGATTAGGCGGGATACTTACTGAGTACACGTTGTTTTCTTACTCATGCTACACTTGCTGTGCATTTTTGTTGCACAGACATATGCATCTCTAGCGGCCTAGTGGGCGTAGCAGCATGGTTGATACGGAGACTTAGGTGAGATGCACCTCTCGAGACGATCCGCAGCCAGCAGAGTCTCCTTCAGATTTCCACATTTACTTTCTGTCCTATTTGTATTCTGGGCAGTTGTTGTATTGTATTGTTTCCTAGAGATAGCTCATGCACTTGTGACACCGGGTTCTGGGATGATTATGGGGTATTTTGTATTGACTTTTTGACACTTATATCTAATTTGAAATGAGTATCTCTTACTAGAAAAATTGAAGGAAAATCAGAGTTTTCACAATTATTTAAATGAGAATTTAATTAAGTGTTTATGGTTGGCTTGCCTGACAGCGGTGTCCGGCGCCATCACGACCCTTGGTGGATTTTGGATCGTGACATCGGGTCGCGATAGCGAGAGCTAATCAGCCTTTCAGCAGGTCTCCGGAGTTGACTAGGTAGCTGCTTGGCGTTCGCAGCCCAGTGCTTCTCCTTCCTATCTTATTCAGCTTTGTATTAGCATTTGTTTTCAGACTATGTTGTCCTTTCTTATTCCGAGACGAGTTGTAGTTGCTCATGACTGGTGACACCCCGATGCCGGGCTGTGTTATGCTTCCGCACTGTTTATTTTAACCTAATATTATGGGATTTTAGCTAATTAATGACTTTAAATGACTTATTATAAATGTCTGGTTGGTTTTGGGGTTTGTGTCGGCTGGCCTAGTTTCACGATAGGCGCCATCACGACCGGGTCCGTTTTACGGTCGCGACATCCCCAAACCCCACGCATGGCAGGAGCTTAGTGTACTTGGCTACCTTTTTATTAATTTTCTACCTTAAATTTTTTATGACAATGATTTTGCAATCTAGAAATAAATTTAGTTGGATCTGAATATTACCATCCAATTAAAGTCTTCGTATGATTACTAAACTTAATAATATGAACTCTCTTTTTATTTTTCGTACTTTCCATTTGAATTCCAACAGGAATAAAAGATGAAGTTCATTTAGGTACTTGAGAAAATATGATTTATATTTCTAAGACAATGGAGAATATAGTATATTTGCATTATATTTAAGTACAAGGCAACGTATTATATATTCGACTCTAACCTACTAAAGCAAATGCATAACCTATACATTGAAGTTATAATAAAGCATTAGATTATCTTTTGTGTGGCATAGTTTTTTTTTCCCTATTGAATTGGCTAAATATGATCAGTAGAAATTATTTCTCGGGGTTTATATTTTTAGAATAATATTCAATAACTCAATTACATGGTTTAATAGCATTTGCGTAATTTTAAAAAATTTATGCTTATTAATATAGAGTACACGCGCAACGCGTGTATCCTAAAACTAGTAATAATTAAATATTAAATCCCCTTAGTTTCTTCGCCTGTTTGCTTTTTTTATTTTTTCAATTCCCTTGGTGAAAATTATGTTTCAGCCACTACTTTTATATTATTTATAAATACTAGTTTTAGGTACGCGCCTTGTGCATGTACCCGCGCTAATAAATATAAAATTTTAAAAAGTTACATAAATAATAATATGCTTGAGTTATAAAATAAAAATTAAATAAAAAATATAAGTTCATGACAATGATGAAGGTAGGGTTTTAGCCTTGTGTTTGTGACATTCAGCTTAATTTTTCTCCAAATTGTAATGCATGTTTATTATGCATATGTGAATCATTTTGGAGCTGAGAGACTATATTTTAAAAGAAGATTCCCATCATGAAAGACAATTTTAAGAATAACTTCATGCATTTCTTGCATTATGACAATTATTGCCTTTTTTAAAATGCATCTCTATAGACTTTTTTTTCTTCAGAAAATTGACTCTTGAAACAATAATGAAATCACTAAAAAGTAACTAAAATACAAATTAAAAGACAAATATGCTATAGTTTCCGCCTAAAAATGCTTGTGTTGTTAGGAAAATAAAAATATACGACAGACAAAGTTTCTTTTGAATAAACATCATAATTTTTATAAGGTAAAATCTTAATAGATTTTAAAGCCTTAAATTTTAGACTTTCTATCTAGTTTAAATAAGGAAAGATTTAATAATCATATTTTTAGTTATTATAAATGTGCTAAATATTAGGAAAAATTATTGAACAACTACTTTGTCCGGTGTGAATTCTATTTTTAAGACTAAAAAAGGCGAACAACATTTTACTAAGGACCTTCGTACTTTTAATATAATGGTATTAAGGTACGCGTTCTGCGTGTACCCATATTAATGAGTATATAATTTTATAAAATTATACAAATATTATTAAACAATGTGTTAATTGAGTTATACAATAACAATAAAAAAGTGTAAATTCATTATTGTGCTTTTGCAACTATTTATCAATTCTGGTTACGTTATGGTATTCATGCTTGACAAAGATTAAAAAAATAATATGGAAAATTACCTCTAGAATAATTATATCTGGATAGGTTGAATTTGTGTGATTAAAACATAAATACATTAATTGTGGCATAAAGAAACTTAAGTGTCTTTTTTTTTTGACAAATGTGTTGAACTTTTTTCTCGTAAAATCTTCCAAAAGAAAAAAGTTAGTCTTTGTAAAAATTGATAAACATATCTTAAGTTGTTTTCCAAATATTGAAAAATTATTGTTCATGGTTGTTATTTTTAAAAATATATATAAAAATATAAGTTTATGTAGATCTTAAAGAAAAAAGTCATAAAAAAATATTTTCTCCTACTGTTAGAACAAAATGCCACCTTATTTTGACAGACAAAGCAACTTTAGTTAACAACTACATCGTTACTTTTCTATTGATTCTATTTAGTTTTTCGGTTTTGATATCACTTGTCTTTTACAAACTGATATGTTATACAAAACAAATATAAAATGAATTTATATAAAATATTTATTATTAAAACTTTCTAAATCATTCAAGTAACGAAGAATTTAATACATAGTATTTAGTTGATTTAAAAAATCCTAAGGTTCAGGGGAAACTCAATTAACGATAAAAGTTTGGATCTTTACACAAATATGCGTGGTTGCAATTTAACTTTATTTTTATCTAATTTAGTTTACATATGATTAAAATAATTCTTACAAAAAAAAAAGGAGGACTAAAACTTAGACAGATGCCTTCTACGATTCCTAATTAATTATAAAGATCATTAAACCTAGGAAACTTAAAGTAGAAGAGTAAGATTCTCCTTAGTTTTTACATAATTAGGAATAAGCGTGGGAAATTCACAAAGATCTTCGACTTCTAGGAAACTTAAAGTAGAAAAGTCGGATTTAAATAAGGAAAGTTTTAACAATAAAAATTTTGAAAAATAATTAAATTACTATTTTGTCCAGTATGAACTCTATTTTTTAAGGGTAAAAAAGGCGAACGACATTTCGCTAAGGGGTTTTGTACTTTTAATATAGAATAGATATAGATAGATGTCACGATCCACGATCCCTCCGAAGGAGTCGTGATGACACCTAGTCTCTAAACTAGGTAAGCCTAACATTTACAGAAATAACATTGATATTCACTAACTTCGAATTAGATAACTCTGAACAAATTATAATTTCCAAAATCGGTGGTACAAGTCATAAGCCTTTCTAAGAATAGTTATACAAAATAAATACGTCACTGTTCCAGAACAAAAGGAACAAATGGAAATAAGTACAAACGAAGGTGACTCCGGGGCCTGCGAACGCAGCAGCAGGTTTACCTTGAGTCTCCACCGCGACGATTCGCACAGCTACTACCGATCAGATACCTAGATCTATGTCACGACCCAAAATCCACTAAGGGTCGTGATGGCGCCAGTGTCACGACCCTGATTTCCCTCCCTCGGGAGTCGTGATGGCGCCTACTCGTGAAAGCTAGACAAGCCAACTATTAAGGTTCTACACATTAACAATCAAGCCAAACAATTATGAACAGTAACTATACCTAAACAAATGAAAAGCGTGGAAGAGTTAAAATAAATCCAAATACTTCAATGCAAGTCTACCCACGAATCTGGTATCCCAAATTCACGAACGGCTAAGATTTTTACTACAAATACAAGTCTGGAAAGAAAAGTACAACTGTTCTCGGAATGAAGAGAGACATTAGGAAAGCTAAACAGAGAAGGGGGACTTTAGGCTCTGCGGACGCCAGCAGATCTACCTTAGTCTCCCTGGACTGAAGGCAGCTACCTCAGCTACTCACTGGGTCCGGTACCGAAATCTGCACAAAAGAGTGCAGAGTGTAGTATCAGTACAACCGACCCCATGTACTGAGTAAGTGTCGACCCTAACCTCGGCGAAGTAGTAACGAGGCTAAGACACGACAATCATATATACATGTGCAGTTAAATCACATACGAACAGAAACATAATAACAGAAATCAACAGAATAAGATGGGAAGGGGACATGCTGCGGGGAATATCATATTCTAACAATAAACCAATAAGAAAACAAAAATAAGGAAGCAAAATGAACATCATATCTAAATCAACAAGAATAATGAAACGGTAACACGTGCACGACATCATCCTTCGTGCTTTTACTCTCGTCCTCACCATATGAATCAATAGAAACGGCACATGATCACCCTTCGTCCATTACCTCTCATAATCATGGCACGGCATCACCCTTCGTGCATTATTCCTCACAATATCGGCACGGCATCACCCTTCGTGCATTAACTCTCAAATCATGGCACGGCATCACCTTCGTGCATTAACACTCATAATATCGGCACGACATCACCTTTCGTGCATTACACTCACTCACAATATCATGCACGGCATCACCCTTCGTGCTTTACACTCTTCCTCACCCAAACAATAGAAACAAAACGTCCCGGCAAGGGAATCAACAATATCCACAATAACATCCCGGCAAGGGAATCAACAATGTCAACAATAACATCCCAACAAGGGATTCAGCTATAACCAATCTCGTTTCCAACAATTATTTTACAAAATGAAACTCAACTTGCCAATACTCAACAATAGTCAATTACCAAGAAACTTTCATAAGCTTTGTTCAACATTAATAATCATCAATTTGAGCATGATCGATACATAGTAGAGTCACAAAAATCATGATATAAGACTAACGGGCATGCTTGACACCAACGTATAGATACTCGTCACCGCACCTATACGTCGTACTCGGTACTAACACATATCAAATAAGACCACAACTCCTATTCCCTCAAGCTAAGGTTAAGCCAAACACTTACCTCGATTCCACGGACAAGATTAAGCCTCAACTACCGCTTTACCTCTCGGTTCCACTTCCAATTCGCTTATATCTAGTCATAATTTACTTAATAACATTAATAAATGCTAAATAAACCAATTCTAATGCATGAAAGTAGATTTCTCATTGTTTTCCCCAAAAAGTCAAAAATCGACCTCAAGCCCACTTGGTCAAAACCCGAAGTTTGAACCAAAACCCGATAACCCATTCACTCAAGAACTCAAATATGCAATTAGTTTTGAAACCGGACCTCTAATTGAGGTCCAAATCCCCAAAATTGATATATCCTAACTTCAACCTAAAAACACCCAATTTCCCATGAAAAACCCTGGATTTTGATGTGAAATCATGTAAAAAGATGTTATAGATTGAAGAAAATAGGTTAGAAATCGTTTACCTATGATTTGGGGAAGAACTCTCTTCAAGAAAATCGCCTATGTGATGTTTAGGTTTGAAAAAGTTGTAAAATGAAGAAGAATCCCGTCAAAAATTCCACTTAACAGGTCTCAGATGTCGCAATTGTGACCAGGGGTTCGCAATTGCGAGCCCTGGGAATTTCTGCCATCTTCGCAATTGCGAAGGAAAACGTCGCATTTGCGACTTCTGGGGATTTCTGAGAACCTCGCATTTGCGAAGAAATGCGAGCAAGGCTGGCCAGGGCATATTTCACAATTGCAATCAGACCCTCGCAATTGCCAAGCCTGACAGGCTCGCAATTGCCAAGCCTGGCCTCGCAATAGCGAGATCAGAGCCTGCAACAAATACTAGATGAAAAATCTGAAATTTCCTAAGTCCAATTCACCCTGTGGCCTATCCGAAACACCCGAGCCCTGGGGGCTCCAAACCAAACATGCACGCAAGTCAAAAAACATCATACGGACTTGCTCGTGCGATCAAATAATCAAAATAACATTAACAACTACGAATTTAACCTCAAATTCATGAAATTCCTCAAGAACATTGAAATTTCCATTTTCTCAACTAAAGGTCCGATTTGTACCAAATCAACTCCGATTCTTACCAAATTCCACAAATTCAACTTATTTATTATTTAAAACCTGTACCGGGCTCCGGAACCAACATACGGGCCCGATACCATCAAGAACACACATCATTTCTTTTCAAAAAGCCTTTATATTTTTCAGCAAATAATTTTCTTTAAAAATTCTTTTCTCAGGCTTGGGACCTCGGAATTTGATTCCGGGCATACGCCCAAGTCCCCTATTTTACTATGGACCCTACGGGACCATCGGATCACGGGTCCGGGTCCATTTACCAAGAATGTTGACCAAAGTCAACTTTAATCAATTTTCAAGGCCAATTTTATTATTTTTCTAAAATTTCACATAAAAGCTTTTCGGAAACGCGCCCGGACTGTGCACGCAAATCGAGGTGAGACAAAAAGAGGTTTCAAGGCCTCGGAACACAATTTTGATTTCTAAAACTGTTACGACCCGGATTTCCCACTCTCGGGAGTCGTGATGGCGCCTACTAGTGAAAGTTAGGCAAGCCAATCAACTGAATTATTTGCCTTGTTTCCAATTTTTAAATTCGTTAACAGTCATAAACCAACGGTTAATAATCAACAAATTTAACAAGCGGAAGATTTAATCTCAAATTTAATAATACTGCTAATACCATTCCATAACAAATTTACCCAAGATTGGTGTCACACTTCACAGACTGTCTAAGAGTACTACAAATAAGGTTTGAAAGAAATAACAAAATACTGTCTCTGGGATTACATAAAAGAAACAGGAAAATAGATAGAGGGAGACGCCAAGGCCTGGGGACGCCAGTAGGACTACCTCGAGTTTCCTGATGAACAAGGAACGGAAAATTTCACTGCGGTCCGAAATCTGCAGCACTGGGATCTGCACAAAAGAGTGCAGAGTGTAGTATCAGCACAACCAACCCCATGTGCTGGTAAGTGCCTAGCCTAACCTCGGCGAAGTAGTGACGAGGCTAGGACCAGACTACCAAATAAACCTGTGCAGATAAATAATGTATAGCGGAAAATAGAAGCAGAAATATACAGTCAAGGATGGGAGGGGGAAACATGCTGCGGGGAAATACCAAATAGCAGCAGGAGGACAGCAGTTAAATATATGTAATGTTCTAAACGTCAATGCCACACAAGAGGGGGGGCGATTTGTGTGGTACCCAATTTTTGCTTAAACTGCTTCTGGAAGGACCTGGTTCTTCTAGGTGTACTTATTACTACTGTTTGCGTAATTAAAAGTACATAAAATAAAGAACACAGAGATTTTACGTGGAAAACACCTGGCTCAAAAGGTGAAAAAACCACGACCTACTACTCAGTAGGATTTTCCCAAACTTCCACTAAAATCACTGAGCCAAAAAACAGCATTTACAAACTCTTGTAAACCTAAGGATTAACTCTAATCCCGTTGTAGCAACCAACCTCTAATTGCTGCGACAACTTCAAGTTAACTCTAACTTGAATATTCAAAATACCTATTACAATTGCTTCTAGATAAAGCTGAATGGTACAATATGAAAACGCCTACTATAATTGAACTAGAAATAAAGAAAGACACATAAAACTCTTTATGGAGCTGGTTCTTCAATCTGGTTCATGTAGCTTCAGGTTTGCACACTTGAATCACACACGAACTGCTTGCAAAAAGCCTTGCTATTTTTCTCCCAATTCACGTTTAACTTCTGCGTTTTTGTGCAACACTTTAATGTGAGAACATCCTGCAATTTATAGAGTTAGTAGATGAAGAAATAACTAGAGTTCTGATGCAACTCTTCCTTGGTGGAAGAGTTCTAGTTGATTTCAACTTCTAACTCCTTCCCTATCTTGAATTGTGTTCTCTTTGATTAAGGACTCCTTCTCCTTATCAATTATGCAACCTTTTCGATTAGGAGATATTAAATACACCAAGTTAAGCTTATCTCCTTCACGTGCATCCCACATGCTTGAATCTGCCCGTTTTTGTGAACCTGAGGGATGGACCACTGGATGGACCTGGTTCATGTCTGAGTTCATTTGTCAGTCTTCAAAACTAGCCTTTACTTGGGCCAACAAATTCCCCCTTTTTGGTGATGACAAACACTGTGCTTTTCATACACTTTGGCCCTGCCAGAACTCAGCTCAACATCAACACAATATTAGAAACATTTTTCCTTTTTATCACTTATCATCAAGGACCAGGTACATTAGGTTATAAACATCACTGTTCAAAGTCTAAACATCACTTGTTTAAAGCACAACATTTTTCCCCCTTTTGGCATCATCGAAAAGTTGCATAAAAATTGTGAGATAACCAGATTTTAAAGCTTACTCATGGCCACTGGGGCTACTTCAAATGCAATCATGAATTAATCATCATAGACCAAACTAAGAATTTAAAGCATCAAAAAAAATATAAACAAACAGTTAGAGCAAAAACAGTGAATTTCATTGATGATTGATAAGATTCTACCACAAAGCATAAGAAGAAATAAAAATACTGAAAACATGAGCAAAAGAAACAAAAAGTCTCGAATTGGGTCACTGGTTGATCTACACTAGGCTAGGATTTAAGGTTTGGAAGAGGTAGGGGCTGGGTTATTTTCTTGGAGAAGTTTCAGCATGTCTTGAAGAATTCCATCATTATTCTCATTTTCCCTTGCAAGTTCAGTTCTGAGAACATCTCTCTCAGATTCTACCTCAACCAATCGTGTCTTCAGCCTTGCTATCTCAATATCCTTTGCCTCACTCTCCTGTACCAAGACTCTGACTTTGCTATTGATAGGTGTCTTTTTAGATGAACCAGGTTCATTAAGAATGACATTGACTTCATAATCGCAAGCAAGCAGAGTATTAACCCCACTTCTTCATAGGTACCTTGAAATGTGCAAGCACAGTTGTGAGAATGAAACCATAGGGAATGGCATGAGTTTTTGGTGCCATTGATAACTCTATCAGTAGGTCCGCGAGGGTTTCCTATTCAGATGGAACGGGTTCATCTATATTTTTGCCAAGTTGAACCAACCCCTCAGCAGCTTCGCCAGACCCACTTCCCCCTGTTTTGCTCACACTCTCTTCTATTTCAGTAAATTCCTCTCCGCAAACAACCANCATAGTGTATTTTGGATCCTTTGAGGATTTGTTCTTCGCGATCGCGAGGCTATGGCCGCGATCGCGATGAAGAAGGAACAGTGCTGGGCAGAATGTTATAATTTCATTTCATCCGCGATTTTGGGTCATTTTTCCTCCATGGTTGATCATTTTGAGAGCTTCTTGGTGGAGATTAAAAAGGGATTCAAAGGGAAACGACTTGAGGTAAGAATTTTGGTCTTGAAACTCGATTATATTGTGTAATCCACCTAGAAATTTGTCACGACCCAATTCCCACCCGGTCGTGATGGCGCCTCTCGTGAAGACAAGGCCAGCCAACGGAACAATCAACACTGCTCTTGACAATTTCTTAGCATAATAGGTTTAAACCATAAATACTGATTAATCATAAGTGCGGAAATAAACGTAACATAACAGGGGAAAAAACCATCCCAAACTCAGCCCGATGATCGGGGTGTCACAAGTCACGAGCTACTACAGAGTTGATGAAAATACTACAAGCCTGGAAACATAGTCTGAAGATGAATAAAATATGCAGAAGATAAGGAAGAACGGGGCTGTGGACGTCGACGGCTACCTCGTCTCTCCTAGTCCGCCTGGTCTGGAAGGAAAATCAGCGCTCAGGCACGAACTCAGCTGTGCCTGTCTCTGCACACATGGTGCAGGAAGTAATGTGAGTACTCCGACCCAGTGAGTAATAAAATTAAATAACGACTGAGAACATAAAATCCCACAAGGGCACAGATAATGCTATCTCAAGCAGCAACATCAGATAAACAGTAGAAACCAGTGAAATATAGGTAGAAAATCTCTTTGAAAACAATTAATAAAACAAGTATGCTCAAGTATGGTCAGCCATTGTTACCTGACCGGTCAGCCATTGTTACCTGACCAAACGCGTATTACAGTGCCATTGTTACCACTAGTCAGTCATTATTACCTGACTGGTCAGTCATTGTTACCTGACCAAACGCGTATAACANTTAGATTGTGTTTGGAAGATGAAAGAAGAATGAGAGTTTTTGACGTCTTGAGAGAGATGAAGTAAGGAATACACCAAAGCTGATCAATATACAGGAGAATAATTGATGGGGTAACTACAGCTTTTCAGACTCTTAGAAGTTTATCAAACTGAAATTCAGCGTTGGAGTGTATCCCTAGAATCTAGGTACTTCCATTCGGTTGGGACTCTTTTAAACGGGACTAGTTCACTTGTAACGGATAAGTCCAAAAGAAGTTTGGTATTTGGTAGGACTCTGCTCATGATCCAAATATAGTTATTTCAAATTATGCAGAGTGTAGAAAACATACCGTGTTATCTTGATGAACCAGGTTCTTCACTGATAATTCTCTTGTGTAAGTCTAAATTTGCCAAAATAGAGAAAATATCATTAGAGATTAATGAGTCATTTTAACACATGGCACGAGAGTATACTATGGAAAGTATGAGACTGAGCAAGATTTAATTTAATTATACACAATATACAGACTTTCTAACCAAATTTTTTTTCAATTTTTTTTCATTCATTCTTTTTCGTTTAACCTTGAACTGGTCCTTTTAGGTGATCTTAATCATCCCTAATTCCAACCTGTTCCTCTCAAAGTGATTTCTACTTAAGGCTTTTGTGAAGATGTCAGCAATTTGCTTGTCAGTAGCACAAAATTCCACAGTGATCAAGCCATTCTCATAGTTGTCCCTCAAAAAAATAGTGCCTAACATCTATGTGTTTAGTTCTATTATGATGAACTGGTTTCTTTGTCATACTAATAGCACTAGTGTTATCACAAAAAAATAGGGATGCAACCACATCAATTTCAAAGTTCAATAATTGTTGTTTGATCCACAACAATTGAGCACACCATGAAGTAGCAGCAACATATTCAGCTTCAGCAGTAGATAAGGCCATTGAATTTTGCCTTTTTGGTAGCCTATGACACAAGACATGAACCAAGGAAGTGTGCCATACCTGGGTTGCTCTTCCTATCAACTAGAAAACCTGAAATCGAGCACAAAGATCTATACTGCACACAATGTCAGGTCTGCTAGTAGTGAGAGATAAAAGAGAACCAATCATTCCCCTATACAACTTCTGATCAACAGATGAACCAGGTTCATCTATAGCCAATTTTGTGCATGTTTGAATAGGAGTGTCAATTTCTTTGGATGTTCCTTCCTGGTTTTGTTACTGAGGAATAGGTTCATGGACAAGTTCCCTCGAGGTTTGAGGATCAGTTCCTCTCTAGTCAGTTCCCCCTTTCATGTTTCCTTGGGTAGAAGAACCTGTTCCATCACATGTTCCTTCTTCTATTGCAGCTTCAGTCTCGACTGCGATATCATTTAAATTTCTTACCAGCCCAATTGCTTCATCTTCATGTTCCAGCTTATCAGAAAGAATGTTAGTTTTAAATAACATATACATTTTTTCTACACACATAGTTCTTTTACTGTATATCTTATAAGCTTTACCATGTGAAGAATATCCCAAGAATACTCCCTCATCACTTCTGGGATCATACTTACCTAGAGAGTCTTTGCCATTATTGTGCACAAAGCACATGCATATAAATGCCCTAAGATGGGATATATTTAGCTTTCTCCCTTTAAGTGACTCATAGGGAATCTTCTTAACAAGAGGTCTAGTTATGCAACTATTTATGATTAGCATGCAAAAAATTCAGCAAACTTAGCAATTTCAAATTTAGTTCCATGATCAGACCTAATTGATGCAAGTTGATTACCTAGTTGTTTCTGAGTTTTTCTAACAAAAGAAGTAAACATGTCAAATGCTTCATCTTTAAATGTTAAAAACAATGTCCAAGTAAACCTAGAGTAACCATCAACAAGCACCATCACATGTCTTTTACCACATCTGCTTAATATTCTCATTGGACCACAGAGATCCATATGGACCAGTTCCATCGTCTGGTGGTGCTTACCATTTTCTTGCATTTAAAAGAGGATCTTACCTGCTTCCCCCTTGCACAAGCCTCACAAACTTTGTCTTCCTTGAACTTGATGTTAGGCAGCCCTATCACCAGATCCTTGGAGACTAATTTGTTGAGTTGAATCAGACTTGCATGTCCAAGTCTCTTGTCCAAAGGGGGGGATCATTGTCCAACACACTTAAGTAAGTGAGTTCATTTTCTGAAAGTGTGGACAAATCTACAATGTATGTATTGTTTATTCTTTTTCCCTGCAAAACAATCTTGCCAATGGTAAGATTAATCACAAAATATTTGGTAGTGGTGAATGCTACCAAGTTACCTTTATCACATAATTGTGATACACTGATTAGACTGTACTTTAAGCCATCTATCAAGTAGACATTCTCAATAGAGTGAGAATTAGTCTTACCTACCTTTCCAACCCCAATGATCTCACCTTTCTTCCCATTTATAAAGGAGACATTACCTCCTTTGAGGTCCTCAAGTGAAACGAACTGGCTCTTGCTTCCTCTCATATGCTTTGAGCAGCCACTATCCATGTGTGACGACCCAAAGGGTCATCACCTGCTTTCTTGCTCATTCTGTGTCTCCGAGGCCTTGAAAACCTCATTTTTAGTTGCCTCGATTTGCATGCGCAGTCCGGGCGCGTAGCCGGAAAGCTTAAGTATGAATTCTGTATGAAAAATTATGAATTTTGATATTAATATGATTAATGTTGACTTTGGTCAATATTTTGGGTAAACGGACCCGGACCCGTGATTTGACGATCCCGGAGGGTCGTAGAACAATATGGGACTCGGGCATATGCCCGGAGTCAAATTCCGAGATCCCAAGCCCGAGAAATGAATTTTTGTGTGAAATTGTTTTCTGAAATTAATTAAGGAAAATGGAAAGGAAATTTGATCAGAAGACTATGGTATCGGGCTTGTATTTTGGTTCCGACGCCGGTACAAGTCTAATATGTGATGTAAGCGCTTTCTGTATAGTTTGGTTGAATTTGGACGTCGTTTGACGTGTTTTGGACAAAAAAAACTCTAAACTTGATGTTTTATGAAAAATTGGAAGGAAATCAGGGGTCTTGCGGCCTAATTTGATGTTTATGATGTTGTTTGGGCGATTTGATCACACGGATGAGTCCGTAGGATGATTTTGAGTTTATATGTATGTCGATTTGGAGCCCCAAGGGGTCGGGTGAGTTTTGAGTAGGTCCCGGGAGGTCTTAGGCTAGAAATATCAGATGGTTGCAGGTTCAGGGAGTTGCAGGCCCCCAGCGCGCCGGCGGTCGATTCCGCGCGGTCCGCGCTGGAAGCTGCGCGGCCGCGGTGCATTCTTGCGCGGTCCGCGTGGCTAGGTTCAGAGGGCCAGTGGTTCAAGTCGACCAGCGCGGCCGCGTGACTAATAAGCGCGGTCCGCACTGGGAGATTCAGAGAGTGGGATTTGGGTTCATTCCTCCAGCGCGGTCGCACTCTAAAACAGTGCGGTCCGCGCTGGGTAGGTTCAGAGAGTGGTTTCCCCACTCTTCCTCGGCGCGGCCGCGGGGCATTTTTGTGCGGTCCGCGCCGGGTCTTCAGTACAATATATAAAGTCGGGATTTTCAGTCTTTTTCACTTTTTCAAAACGCAAAACATAAGAGGCGATTTTCCAAACGATTCTACTTCTTCAAAACGATTGGTGAGTGATTTCTAACTCGTTTTCTTTACTCCTTAACATCTTTAAACATAATTTCAAACTTCAAAACAAAGATTTTAATGGGGAAATTGGGAATTTAGGGTAGAACATAGGTTTTCTAAAATTGGGGGTTTTGGACCTCAATTCGAGGTCCAATTCCAAAATAACTTACATATTTGAGTTCATGCGGGAATGGGTAATCGGGTTTTGGTTCGAACCTCGGGTTTTGACCATGTGGGCCCGGGGGCATTTTTGACCTTTTGGGATAAACTGATGGAAAAGCTATAGTTAATCATTGGNGTGCCAAATCAGTGCGGTCCGCACTGGGTGGGTTCGGAGAGTGTGAAATTCCAGCTCCTCAGCGCGGCCGCGGTGCACTTTTGCGCTGTCCGCGCTGAGTCTTTAGAAGGGTATATAAGGTCGGGATTTTCAATTATTTTTCACTTTTTCAAAACCCAAAACACAAGAGGCAATTTTTCCAAACGATTCTTCTTCTCCAAAACGATTGGTGAATGATTTCTAACTCGTTTTCTTTACTCCTTAACATCTTTAAACATAATTTCAAACTTCAAAACAAAGATTTTAATGGGGAAATTGGGAATTTAGGGTAGAACCTAGGTTTTCTAAAATTGGGAGTTTTGGACCTCAATTCGAGGTCCGATTCCAAAATAACTTACATATTAGAGTTCATGGGGGAATGGAACATTTTCATGCATTTAAATTGATTTGATTAGCATTTGTTGATACATTCAAGTAATTTATGACTAGATTCGAGCGGTTTGGTGGTGAATTCGAAGGGTAAAGCTATACTAGAGGCTTGAGTTGAGTTTGGAGCATTTGAGGTAAGTGTTTGGTCTAACTTTGTCTTGAGGGAATAGGAGTAGAGTCTTATTTGTTAATTGCTATTTGTCGAGTACGATGTATAGGCATGGTGATGAGTATCTATACACTGGTGTCGAGCATGACCGTGAGTCCTACTTTGTCAAATTATCGAATTTGTAATTGTTATTTATGAGGAATTGGTTGGAAATCTTTAACACTGAGCCAGTAATTGTTGAGCCTAAGTGTGGATTTAATTGTGTTGAGTAGAGATTGAATGAGTTTGGTTATAGCTGGATCTCCCTTGCTGGGATAGTTTATTATATTACATTGCTCCCTTGCCGGGATAGTTATTATAACATCTTTCTCCCTTGCCGGGATAGTTATTATAACATCTTTCTCCCTTGCCGGGATTATGTTGTGTATTGTGTTGAAATGGAATCGTGTGGCACGCCGACCACGAGTTATTATGAAATGGGATCGTGTGGCACGCCGACCACGAGTTATTATGAAATGGGATCGTGTGGCACGCCGACCACGAGTTATTATGAAATGGGAACGTGTGGCACGCCGACCACGTGATATTATTGTAATGGGAGCGTGTGGTACGCCTACCACGTGATGCAAGGAAATGGGATCGTGTTGCATGCCTACAATGAGAGAAACTGAAATAAGTGAAAGTGGTTTGTTTTTTCCTTTGTTCTGTGTTAGGAGAAATCAGATGTGGTTCTTCTTTATTAAATGGATTTCCTTTTTCTTTTCTTATTTGTTCGAGCAAATAGGGAATCTGACACAAGCGTCCCCACATACTGTCGTGGGAATTGGGACTTAAGGAGTGTCAAAACAATAGGGAAAGGGGAGAAGGCTTGAGGTNGTGGTTTTCTTGTTATTCCTGATATTCCGTTTATCTGTTTCCCCATAAGCATGTTTCCCCCTCCCAGCTTTAATTGCTTACTTTCCGCTATTATTTTGTTGTACTTGTATATATATATCTGCACAGGTTTATCTGGTAGTCTGGTCTAGCCTCGTCACTACTTCGCCGGGGTTAGGCTAGGTACTTACCAGCACATGGGGTCGGTTGTGCTGATACTACACTCTGTGCATCTTTTTGCACAGATCACAGTACCAGAGCAGCAGCTTTTGGACAGCAGTAGGAGCGTTGGGAGTTGACTTCAGTCCAGAGATTCCGAGGTAGCCTTGTTGACGTCCGCATGGCCCGGAGTCTGTTCTATCCTTATTTTGTTTGTTGTCCTTGTTCCAGAACAAACAGTATTGTATTTTATTCAGACTCTGTTTTTAGTATTCTATTGCCGTTTGTGAGTTAGTGACTCCAGTCTTGGGTAGAGGTTGTAATGGAATTTTCCGCACTTGTTTTTAGTTCATTTATGTTTAAGACTTCCGCTTTTATATTAATTGTCTCGTTGTCTCAATATTGTCGATGTTTGCCTAAGAGTGTATATAGTTAATTGGCTTGCCTAGCTCCTATTAGTAGGCGCCATCACGACTCCTGAGGGTGGGAAATCCGGGTCGTGACTAAAACTTTGGAAAATTCATTTTCATGTATTTAAATTGATTCGATTAGCATTTGTTGATACATTCAAGTAATTTGTGACTAGATTCGAGCGGTTTGGTGGTGAATTCGAAGGGTAAAGCTATACTAGAGGCTTGAGTTGAGTTTGGAGCATTTGAGGTAAGTGTTTGGTCTAACTTTGGCTTGAGGGAATAGGAGTAGAGTCTTATTTGTTAATTGCTATTTGTCGAGTACGGTGTATAGGCATGGTGACGAGTATCTATACACTGGTGTCGAGCATGACCGTGAGTCCTACTTTGTCAAATTATCGAATTTTGTAATTGTTATTTATGAGAAATTGGTTGAAAATCTTTAACACTGAGTCAGTAATTGTTGAGCCTAAGTGTGGATTTAATTGTGTTGAGTAAAGATTGAATGAGTTTGGTTATAGCTGGATCTCCCTTGCCGGGATAGTTTATTATATTACATTGCTCCCTTGCTGGGATAGTTATTATGAAATGGGATCGTGTGGCACGCCGACCACGAGTTATTATGAAATGGGATCGTGTGTCACGCCGACCACGAGTTATTATGAAATGGGATCGTGTGGCACGCCGACCACGAATTATTATGAAATGGGATCGTGTGGCACGCCGACCACGAGTTATTATGAAATGGGAACGTGTGGCACGCCGACCACGTGACATAATTGTAATGGGAGCGTGTGGTACGCCTACCACGTGATGCAAGAAAATGGGATCGTGTTGCACGCCTGCAATGAGAGGAAATTGAAATAAGTGAAAGTGGTTTGTTTTTTCCTTTGTTCTGTGTTAGGAGAAATTAGATGTGGTTCTCTTGTTATTCCTGATATTCTGTTTATCTGTTTCCCCCTCCCAGCTTTAATTGCTTACTTTCCGCTATTATTTTGTTGTACATGTATATATATCTGTACAGGTTTATCTGGTAGTCTGGTCTAGCCACGTCACTACTTCGCCGGGGTTAGGCTAGGTACTTACCAGCACATGGGGTCGGTTGTGCTGATACTACACTCTGTGCCTCTTTTTGCACAGATCACAGTACCGGAGCAGCAGCTTTTGGACAGCAGTAGGAGCGTTGGGAGTTGACTTTAGTCCAGAGATTCCGAGGTAGCCTTGTTGACGTCCGCATGGCCCGGAGTCTCTTCTATCCTTATTTCGTTTGTTGTCCTTGTTCCGGAACAAACGGTATTGTATTTTATTCAGACTCTGTTTTTAGTATTCTATAGTCGTTTGTGAGTTAGTGACTCCAGTCTTGGGTACAGGTTGTAATGGAATTTTCCGCACTTGTTTTCAGTTCATTTATGTTTAAGACTTCCGCTTTTATATTAATTGTCTCGTTGTCTCAATATTGTCGATGTTTGCCTAAGAATGTATATAGTTAATTGGCTTGCCTAGCTCCTATTAGTAGGCGCCATCACGACTCCTGAGGGTGGGAAATCCGGGTCGTGACACCATGTACCATATTTGGCTGCTTCCTTTCACTTGGACCCATAAAAGGAAATCAGGGGTTAGTCTTAGGAACCCAAACAAGTTTGGGTCCCTTTCTATAGGCAAAAGGATGAATCAGATTCTTTTTAGCCCAACCTGGCAGCCTATTTTTCCCTTGAACAAATGCTTTATTCTTTTTACTAACCTTTTCTTTTCCAATACATTCAGATTTATAGTGACTAGTTTTACCACAGTGTGTGCAAATTTTGTTCTCAGGATGTGTGAGGTACTTGCTTTTGGGATCCCACTTAGGTGCAGGGGTCCCGTATCCAAGTCCTCTCTTATTGCTACTATGGTGTTCATGTAGCCATGAAAGTGCATCGGAGGATCTATTCAATTTACAGGTTCTATCTAGCTCGTGCTTAACCTTGTTTAGATCCTCCTTAAGGACTCTTATCTGCTCATCTCTTTTGTACAACTTATCTTTCAATTTTCCTACATTTTCTTCTAAAGTGAGTTGTGTGTTATCTGATTTCTTTTTACTAGTTCCTAATTTCAATTTTAGATTTTCAGATTTAAGCTCTAGGACTGTGGTGTCAAGTTCATGAACCTGGTTCTTCAACTCAGCATTTTTACTATCACTTTCACTAGCCCTAAGTTCCAGGTTTTTGCACTTAGCTTTTTAAAATCACACACTCCTTAGACAGCTGTTTGTTTTCATTGTCTAGATCCTCATATTCATCAATGAAATCCAGGAGTAACTCATATAGCCTTTCTTTAGACAAAAATTAGTCTCGTCTTTGAGATGAATTATACTTACCTCAGATTCCTCATCGGATTCTCCAATTGCCATAAGTGCTTGTTCATCTCCATCTTCACCCTCTGAGTCCTCAACTGAGCTTTCTCCCCAGGCAGCAACCATAGCCTTTGTTGATCCTTTGTTCTTCTTGGGTTGAACCTGTTCCTTCTTCATGTTCCTTCGTTCAGCACTTTCCTTCTTCCATTCAATTTCCCATTGAGGGCAATTTTTGATGTGGTGATCAGTCTTCCCACACTTGTAGCATCCCTCATTGGTCTGTTTCTCTGGAGCTCTTGATTTGTTGAAGTTTGTACCTCTTGAAGAACCCTTTCCTCTCATTAGGTACTTCTTAAAATCCCTAGTGATCATAGCCACTTCATCATCTTCCAAATCTGCTCCTTCAGCATTTCTGAGAGCTAAGCTTCTCTCCTTTTTGGGGGTATCCATCTTCATGGTTTGTCTCCTCATTTCATAGGCAGTTAAATTTCCAATTAGTTCATCCAGTCTGAGAGTAGCAATGTTCTTGGATTCCTGAATGGCAGTGATCTTGCTTTCCCATGTGACTGGCAGAACTCTTGTCAGAATCTTCTCAACCTTGTCTTCCTCCAAGATAATCCTTCCAAGAGATTCAAGTTCATTTGTCAAAGTGGTGAATCTAGTATACATCTCCTGGATAGTTTCTCCTTCCTTCATAGTAAAATTCTCATATTAAGAATACAAAAGTGTTCCTCTTGATCTTTTCACTTGAGGTGTTCCTTCATGAGCCACTTGCAGAGTGTCCCATATTTCCTTAGCAGTTGTACAACTTTGGATCCTACTGTATTCGTCTGGTCCTAGACCACATACAAGCCACTTCTTGGCCTTAGCATTTTTCTCCCACTTCCTCAGGTCCTCAGCAGTACAATCAGCCCTTGTTTTTGGCACATCAATTCCTTCAGCATTCTTCTTAGTGGTTGCTAGGGGACCATCAGTGACTATGTCCCAAAGTTCATAATCTTCCCCTATAATGTGATCTCTCATTCTGTTCTTCCACCAAGAATAGTACTGACCATTGAAAATGGAGGCCTGGCAGTGGATTGCCCTTCCCAGTTTCCAGGTGGTGCACTCATCTTGATTTGTTCCTAAGGTGTTAGCCTCTTCAAGGATAACCTGCTCTGATACCAATTAATGTTCTAAACGTCAATGCCACACAAGAGGGGGGGGGNTTATACGTCAAAGCCACACAGGGGGGGGGGTGATTTGTGTGGTACCCAATTTTTGCTTAAACTGCTTCTGGAAGGACCTGGTTCTTCTAGGTGTACTTATTACTACTGTTTGCGGAATTAAAAGTACATAAAATAAAGAACACAGAGATTTTACGTGGAAAACACCTGGCTCAAAAGGTGAAAAACCCACGACCTACTACTCAGTAGGATTTTCCCAAACTTCCACTAAAATCACTGAGCCAAAAAACAACATTTACAAACTCTTGTAAACCTAAGGATTAACTCTAATCCCGTTGTAGCAACCAGCCTCTAACTGCTGTGATAACTTCAAGTTAACTCTAACTTGAATACTCAAAATACCTATTACAATTACTTCTAGATAAAGATGAAAGGTACAATATGAAAACGCCAACTACAATTGAACTAGAAATAAAGAAAGACACATAAAACTCTTTATGGAGCTGGTTCTTCAATCTGGTTCATGTAGCTTCAGGTTTGCATACTTGAATCACACACGAACTGCTTGCAAAAAGCCTTGCTATTTTGCTCCCAATTCACGTTTAACTTCTGCGGTTTTGTGCAACACTTTAATGTGAGAACATCGTGCAATTTATAGAGTTAGTAGATGAAGAAATAATTAGAGTTCTGATGCAACTCTTCCTTGGTGGAAGAGTTCTAGTTGATTTCAACTTCTAACTCCTTCCCTATCTTGAATTGTGTTCTCTTTGATTAAGGACTCCTTCTCCTTATCAATTATGCAACCTTTTCGATCAGGAGATATTAAATACACCAAGTTAAGCTTATCTCCTTCACGTGCATCCCACATGCTTGAATCTGCCCGTTTTTGTGAACCTGAGGGATGGACCACTGGATGGACCTGGTTCATGTCTGAGTTCCTTTGTCAGTCTTCAAAACTAGCCTTTACTTGGGCCAACAATATGGAACACCACAATTCAATTATCAACAAGAATCAGAAATCCAACAAGTGCATGGCATCACCCTTCATGCTTTTACTCTCATCCTCACCATAAAAATCAATATGAACTGCACGGCATCACCCTTCGTGCTTTTACTCTCATCCTCACCATAAAATCAATATAATCGGCACGGAATGGTTCATCGTGCGGCACGGCATCATCCTTCGTGCTTTACACTCTTCCTCACAAAATAATACACGGCATCACCCTTCGTGCTTTAACACTCTTCCTCACCCAAACAACAAACACAAACAATAAGGGCAAGGAATAATTGAATCATAATAAAATCTCGGCAAGGGAACAATATTAAAACAACAACCTCCCGGCAAGGGAACAACATTTAAAAAGTAACAACGTCCCGGCAAGGGATCAATACCATAATCCTTCTCTCATTTTCACATTTACTTCACAACTTGGTTCACAACTTGAGCCAATGCTCTATAAGATTCAATTTCCAATTATACCTCCACAATTCACTTTACAACTTGAGCCAACGCTCTTCAATGTACAAATGTCAATATTCTTTCCACAAACCTTGCTCAACAATAGCAATCACCACATTAAACATGAACAATCCAAACGGAGTCACATTAATCACAACATAAGACTCACGGGCATACTTGACACCAACGTATAGATAATTGTTACCATGCCTATACCTCGTACTCAACAAATAACACGTAGCAAATGGACACAACTCCTAATCCCTCAAGCTAAGGTTAGACCAAACACTTACCTCGATGCCTCGAACACAGTTCAAGCCTCAACTATCGCTTTACCTCTTGATTCCACCGCCAACTCTCTTGTATCTAGCCACAAGTTACTTAATTATATCAATAAATGCTAAATGAATAAATTCTAATACATGGAAATAAGTTTTCTAAAGTTTTTCGCAAAAAGTCAAAAATCGACCCCGGGCCCACATGGTCAAAACCCGAGGTTCGAACCAAAACCCGACTACCCATTCACCCACGAACTCAAATATACAATTTGTTTTTAAATCGGACCTCAAATCGAGGTCCAAATTCCCAAAATTTGAAAAACCTAGGTTCTACCCAAAACACCCAATTTCCCCCATGACAAACCATTGATTTTGAGTTGAAATCATGTGAAAAGATGCTAGAGATTGAAGAAAACGACTTAGAAATAACTTACAATCGATTTGGAGAAGAAGTTGCCTTTGAAAAATCGCCCTAGAGTGTTTTGGTTTTGAAAAAGTGTGAAAAATGGTTGAAATGCGTCTAAGTTATAAATTTACAGGTCTCTGATGTCGCAATTGCGACCAGGGTTCACAATTGCGAACCTAGACTCTGCTATGCTCGCATTTGCAAAGTCGTTTTTGCGAAAAATCTGTCGCATTCCGATGACAGGCCTCAATTGGGGACATCGCATTTGCGATGAATCCCTCGCATTTGCGAGGTTATGCTGGCCTGGGCTCTTTCGCATTTGCGACAAAGCCTTCGCATTTGCGAACTCGCATTTGCGAGCCAGGCTTCGCAGCCTGCAGGCCTGCAACACCCCAGTTCAAATCTGCAACACCCTAAGTCCAAATTCCACTCCGTGGCCTATCCAAAACTCACCCGAGCCCTCGGGGCTCCAAACCAAACATGCACACCAACCTACAAACATCATACGGACTCGCTCGTGCATTCAAATCACCAAAATAACATCTACAACTATGAATTTAGCATCAAAATCATGAAATCACTTAAGAACATCAATTGTTTTCTAATTTTCTCAAATAAGGTCCGATTCACGTCATTTCAAGTCCATTTCTTACCAAACTTCACAGACTCAACTTAAAATCACATATAAGACCTGTACCGGACTCCGGAACCAAAATACGGGCCTGATACCATCAATTTTCAAATACTTTTCATTTTCAAAAACTCATGTATTTTTCAGAAAATAATTTTCTTTAAAAATTCATTTCTCGGGCTAGGGACCTCGGAATTCGATTCCGGGCATACGTCCAAGTCCCATATTTTCTTACGGACCTCCCGGGATCGTCGGAACACGGATCCGGGTCCGTTTGCTCAAAATGTTGACCGAAGTCACCTTAAATTCATTTTAAAGGCACAATTCATTATTTTTCACAGATTTTCATATAATTGCTTTCCGGCTACACGCCCGGACTGCGCACGCATATCGAGGTGAGGTACAAAGGAGGTTTTTAGGCCTCGAAATACTGAATTTGTTTCTAAAACAGGTGATGAATTTTTAGGTCATCACAAAAACAAGAGATGACCTTTAGGGTCATCACATTCTCCACCTCTAAGATAACCGTTCGTCCTCGAACGGACATAGAAAAGTACCTAATTCGGTGAAAAGATGAGGATAGCGGCTCCGCATATCGGACTCGGACTCCCAGGTTGCTGCCTCAACAGGCTGACCTCTCCACTGCACACCAACTGAAGGGAAATTCTTCGATCTCAACTGATGAACCTGCCGGTCTAGAATGGCTACCGGCTCCTCCTCCTAGGTCACGAGTCTTGATAAATCTTAGCGGTGCCTAGATGAATGGAATACCTAGAACTATGGGCCTCCTCTAGAATCAACTCACGAAGTCCATCCACATTGGGCACACAAATACAACCCTGCATCCTCAAAACTCCATCATCTCCAACTGTAACCTGGTTGGCACCCCCGTGCCGCACCGTGTCCTTAAGGACAAGCAAATGAGGATCATCATACAGCCGATCTCGGATACGCTCAAATAATGAAGAGCAAGCGACTGTGTAAGCTAGCACACGGCTGGGCTCAGAAACATCCAACCTCACGAACTGATTGGCTAAAGCCTGAACATCCAAAGCAAGCAGTCTCTCACCGACCGGAATATACGCAAGACTGCCCATACTGGCTGACTTCCTACTCAAAGCATCGGCCACCATATTGGCCTTCCCCGGATGATACAAGATGGTGATGTCATAGTCTTTCAAAAGCTCCAACCACCTCCTCTGCTTCAAATTTAGCTCCTTCTTCTTGAACAAGTATTGCAAACTCTTGTGATTTGTGAACACCTCACATGACACAACATATAAATAATCTTCAGCGTGTGGACAGTGGCTGCTAGCTCCAAATCATGAAATAGGTAATTTTTCTCGTGAATCTTCAACTGCCGTGAAGCATATGCAATAACCTTGCCATTCTGCATCAACACCGCACCAAGTCCAATACGAGATGCGTCACAATACACTGTATATGGCCCTGAACCCGTGGGCAAAACCAACACCGGTGCTGTAGCTGTTGAGCTTCTGAAAGTTCGCCTCACACTCGTCCGACCACCTGAATTGGGCACCCTTCTGGGTCAACCTGGTCATCGGGGCTGCTATAGATGAAAACCCCTCCACAAACCAACGGTAATAACCCGCCAAACCCAAGAAACTCTGGATCTCTATAGCTGATGTGGGTCGAGGCCAGTTCTTGACTACCTCTATCTTCTTCGCATCTACCTGAATACCCTCTACTCATACAACGTGGCCCAAGAATGCAACTGAACTCAACTAAAACTCGCACTTCAAAAACTTAGCATACAACTGAAAGAACGACTCGAAGATGTTGCTCGTGCTCCTCCCGGCTGTGGGAATAGATCAAAATATCGTCAATGAAGACAATATCGTCAATGAACACTCGGTTCATCAAATCCATAAATGATATTGGGGCATTTATCAACCCAAACGACATCACTAAAAACTCATAATGCCCGTACCGAGTGCGGAAAGCTATCTTAGGGACATCGGATGCCTAATCCTCAATTGATGGTAGCCATATCTCAAATCAATCTTCGAAAACACTTTGGCAACCGGAAGCTGGTCAAACGAATCATCAATCCACGGCAATGGATAATTTTTCTTGATGGTGACCTTGTTGAACTGCCGATAATCAATACACATTCTCATCGATCCATCCTTCTTCTTAACAAACAATACCGGCGCACCCTAGGGCGAGATACTAGGTCTAATGAAGCCCTTATAAAGCAAGTCCTGCAACTGTTCCTACAACTCCTTCAACTCTGGCGGGGCCATACGATATGGCGGAATAAAAATGGGCTGAGTGCCTGGAGCCAAATCAATGCAAAAAGTCGATATCCCTGTCGGGTGGCATCCCCGGCAGGTCTACAGGGAATACCTCTGGAAACTCACGCACAACTAGCATGGAATCCATAGAACGAACCTCAACACTAGAGTCACGCACATATGCCAAGTAAGCCAAACACCCCTTCTCGACCATATGCCGAGCCTTCAGATAAGAAATGGCCTTGCTGGTAGAATGACCAGGAATCCCTCTCCACTCCAATCAAGGAAACCCCGGCAAGGCTAAGGTCACGGTCTTGGCGTGACAATCCAACATGGCATGATAAGGTGACAGCCAATCCATACCTAATACTACATCAAAATCAACCATATCCAGAAGTAAGAGATCTACACGGGTCTCAAGACCCCCAATAACAACCACACACGAGCGATAGACACGATCTACAATAATGGAATCATATACAGGAGCACTCAAAGAATCACGAGGCACAACCAAATACGTAGCAAAATAAGATGACACACAGGAGTATGTAGACCCCGGATCAAATAGAACTGAAGCATCTCTACTACAAACTGAAACCGTACCTGTGATAACTGCATCGGAAGCCTCAGCCTCAGGTTTGGCTGGAAAAGCATAACATCAGGGATGGGCCCCACCACCCTGAACTACATCCCCGGGATGGCCTCCTGCTGGCTGTCCTCCACCTCTAGCGGCCTGACCTTCAACTCTAATGGCCTGACCTCCACCTCTAATGACCTGACCTCCACCTCTAACACCTCGACCTCCACCTCTAGCTGGCCGAGCGGGCTGTGGAACACCCGGTGCCTGAACCATAGCACGAGAACCCTGATGCTGAGAACTGCTCGAGGCTCGAGGGCAAAATCTAGCAATGTGCCTCGGATCGCCATAAGTATAACAAGTCCTCGGCTGCTGAGACTGCTGACCCTGAAACTGACCCTGACAGCCTGAGTAACCACCTTGAAAACTCTGGAGCGGAGGTGCACTGATAGGAGCTAGTGATACACTGTAGGGTAGCTGATCCGAATACTGCATATGAGAACCACGGCCACCTGGAGCACCCTGAGAAGCCTGAAGTGCTGAATGAAACGGCCTGGGAGGATGGCCCCTACCAAAAGAATCCCTGCCTCCAGATGAGGCACCACTGAATCTGCCCGAATGACCAGGCCTATTGTCAGACCCCTGACCACTCCCCTGTGATAGAACCATCTCAACTCGCCGGGCCACTTTGGCCGTATCCTGAAAAGAAATCTCGCTCCCTGTCTCCTTAGCCACCTGCAATTGAATAGGCTAAGCGAGACCCTCAATGAACCTCCTCACTCTCTCTCTTTCTCCCAGTGGGAAGTATAGTAAGGGCATGACGGGCCAAGGCAATAAATCTGGTCTGGTACTGAGTGACGGTCATAGAACCCTGCTGGAGACGCTCAAACTGCCTCTGATAGTCCTCCCTCTGAGTGATAGGAAGAAACTTCTCCAGAAATAGCTGAGAGAACTGATCCCAAGTCAAAGCCGGTGACCCAGCTGGTCTAGCCAAACAATAATCCCTCCACCAAGTCTTGGCGGAACCTGACAAACGAAAAGCAACAAAGTCGACCCCATTAGTCTCTACTATCCCCATGTTCCGAAGAACCTCGTGACAGCTGTCCAAATAGTCCTGGGGATCCTCTGAGGATGTACCACCATAAATAGTAGTGAATTGCTTGGTGAACCTCTCCAACCTCCACAAAGCATCAGCAGACATTGCTGCTCCATCACCGGTCTGAGCTACCACACCCGGCTGAACTGCTCCAACTGGCTAANTGAGCTACTACATCCGGCTGAACTGCTCCAACTTACTAAGCTGCTGGAGTCTGAAACTGGGGAGCCATCTGTTCCAGAGTGTGGGTAGCAGGAGTCTGTGCTCCTCCCCCAGCCCGAGAGACAACTGGTGCTACAGGAAGTAAGCCTTCCTGGGCGACACTCTCCATAAGACCCACTAGACGGACCAGAGCATCCTGGAGTATCGGGGTAGCGATGAACCCCTCTGGGACCTCAGCTGGCCCTGCTGGAACGGTCTGGGATAGAGCCTCCTCCTCAAACTCTACCTGAGGCTCGGCCGCTGGTGCTGCTGCTCTGGGCTGAGCCCTGCCCCTACCTCAGCCTCTAGCACGGCCTCGGCCTCATCCTCTGCCCCTCGTAGGAGCTGCCACTGGGGGCTCGGGCTGCTGATCAGCGGATGAAGAAGCACGTGTTTTCGCCATCTGCGAAGAATAGAGTATAAGTTCAATTAGCATTAAGAAGTCAAATAGCACGACAGAGAAGAATAGATGTGAAGTTATTCCTAAACTCTGTAGCCTCTGGGGGATAAGCACAGACGTCTC